>NC_046374.1:4109920-4284877 GCF_011125445.2 Fundulus heteroclitus | reverse complement strand
GAAGTTCATGGTGCAACCAATATACTTGACATAGCTTCTCAAAAACACAAATGCATTTTCCAAAAATATTGTGCACCATTTAACAAAAAGGATATCCAGCAGTTTAGGATTTATCAAGGAGCATTGTTACAAACAAAGAAAACACTGGAAGTGCTTAAACAACAAAGAAAAATCCACAGCTTTCCTCCGTGGTGTCCCCGAGTCACTTTAGTTTTGAAATAAGATTTTAGATTTCTCTGATTTTAAGCTAAGTATACTTATCTTATTGTATTCCTGTATCATTGTTGTAAAATATGCCTCAATGCTAAACTGTCTTCCAAATTAAAATATACAGTTACTTTAAAAAACTAATTATTAATAGTTTTGATCATTTCAAATCTTTTTCTTTTGACTGAAAAGACAATCAATGGAGGGAGTTAAACATTAGGGTCATGGCAAGGAGGCCTTCCCACGTCAAAGCCTCAGAGCTCATCACTAAAGATAAATCATCAAAATACCAGTGGAAACATGTTAAAAGCTGATTAGCAAATATTGGAGAGGTTTGATAGCTGTAATGGCAATACTAATTTCTATTGATTATTTAGAAGGGTATTCATAAATTTCAATACGCTATTTTCTAAAATATAAATAAAAGTCTTCTTTTCTAAACTGATGTTCCCTTTATATTGCTTTAGTACGTTTTGAGGTGCCTGTCTGATTTCCAGCCAGGAATTAACCTCTTGCTTGATTGAAACTAATGTTAAGTCTCAGTCTGCCAAAGGTATAAATTATTTTGGTCAGAGGGCCCGGTAGCACCGATGTATGGCAGCCTCGCCTCTGTCTGTCTGCTCCAGGGCAGCTGTGCCTACTGACATAGCTCACCACTGTCAGGCTGTGAATGGTGAATGACTGACTTTAGTGTATAGTGCTTGGGGTCATCAGACTAGATAAAGTGCTATACAAGTACAAGCCATTTACCCTTTAACTGTTCATAACCTGAATACATTTGCCATGTGCCATGTTACAAAATAATCTTATATGTGTAAGGTATTTATTGCTTTGGCCCATAGTTTAACTCAAGAAAGAAGGCATTTTTTTTATGAAAGCTAAAGTCTTTGTGTATTCTTTCAGGAGACAAAAGGCCAAAGGAAAGTTTTAGCATCAGCTGATGTTAATATGAAGAAGTACGCCACTGCTGCGTCAGCCCAGTATGACATTACACTGAAGCTCAAACCCCTGTCTGTGAAAGTGTAGAAGCCACACTGATACTCAACCTGTCATGCATCTTTCTCAAGGAGGGCAAAGCTACGTAAGTTTGACTAATTCAGAATCAGAATCAGAAATACTTTAATAATCCCAGAGGGAAATTGTTGTTTCAGTACAATCGCCATAACCTACACTAACAAACATCACAAACATTTTTGGTAACTGCGTCAAGCTTCAGCTGTCAGCCCAGCTCAGTTTGATTTTATACTACCACTGTACTTTTATTGGTGTAATTGGGACCCACTTTGGCCAACTTTTGTTTTTTTTAAATGTGCTATATTAATTAATTGGACATTGACATTCCTTACTTCACACTACCAAATTAAAGGTACACTTGGTACGATCTTAAAAACTGAAAATCACATACCTGACCCTGCGTTTTCAAACGTATAGTAGAAACTGTTTGTCTAATGAACAGGTACTTCCAATAGCTGGTTGGGTTTCCATGCTTGAGTGGTGGTCTTTCAGGATTCAATCTCTTCTTTCATAGGGATGAGGATATGCAAAGTTTGGCCAGCTTAATGAGCATGAAACAGAGCGACATCGGCAATCTGGATGACTTTAATGACAGCGATGAGGAGGCTGGTGAAGAGAGACGAGCCAGCTTTGGAACTGGACAGAGCGTTCATGTTACTGGTAACACTGTACACATATTTACATTGTTGCTTTAATCTGACTTCATTTGATAAATGTATAACAATCAGATGAATTATGTGAAAAGGATTTTAGTTGCTTTTTGAGTTGGTTCTGTTTTATGTCGCAAATGTTTTTCTCAGGTGGTGCGGCACATTGGGAGATCCACTCATGTTTAATGTTAGGAATACTATTATCTAGCACAGAGTACAACCATTCTAAGAGAAACAATTCGCAGGGTTTACCAAACGTCCTGGTTTTCTAGCTGTTTAGTATCATTACATCAAAATGTGTTTTGGTTTGAATTTGGTTCAAATTTGGGGTAAAAGCAAAAATATTTTATTTAATAAGTTTCACCCTGTTCTCTTTTATCCCTCCTTTTACTTTCTAACTTACATGAATGGGGTTTTAAAGTGAAAAGTAGGTATGCTTTGTGACAGAAGAGTCATTAGTGTAAACTAGAAGGGCACAGGTCCAGTTCTTCTCAGCTTTCTGCTTTTTATGAGCCTTTTTCCCGCTCATATAACTTTTTTTTCCTTTTGCATATTAGGGTAAAATTACTTCTTTCTTCTATTCCATCCCTCTGCTGTTCCTTATCCTTACCTAATGCTAGCCCCAGCTTCCTCCTGTGTGAGTGCACAAGATCTGACTGGGAGACCTGAAGGTGAATCGGGCCCCACAGGTAACTTTCTGTCTACTCTGGAGTCTCCTTTACGTCTGTTTTCACCTCCCCAGTTCAATTCTCCTCGCTCAGGTTTGCTTTATCTTATTTATTTAGTCATGCAAAAAGTGTTTCCTACATTTTCATTCTCATATGTTACCTTTCATTTTGTTATGTTTCTGTTTTCTGCCTGAACCCAATCTCTCTCTATTCACCACTAAACATCCTGTTTCCTTTTCATCTCGCTCCTCCTGCACGTCATCTTTTATGTTTCACTCAGTAAACTTTGGGATGGACGGTAAAAAATCCTCTGGCATTTCCTCTATACTTGTGGTTACATGCCATGGTCCCCTGGTTGAACCTCAAGGTCCTTCAACTCCACCCCTCTTCCCGCAAACCCACAAGCAACGACCAAGTCCCACCCAACAGGGCCAACCTTCAACTTATGCCAGCTCAATGCCAGCTTTTACACATGCGCTTCCTCCAACACTTCCAAAAATCTTTCAGTCAACATCCAGAGCAGGTAGCCGCCCACAAATGCCTAATCATTTGTGCTTGCTTCTGTCCTTATAGGCACATGATTTCAGGTAGATGTGCACAATATCAGAATATGGTGGGGATGGATGAATGGATTGATAGATAAATGTGAAGGTTTCCTAATTTATTCCTTGACAGAAATTGCATGTTTTGTTATTATAAACAAGAATACTGTAAAAAGGTAATTTCTTCAGCTTTTTTATTGTTTATTTATATTACAAGAATTTTCCACTATTGTCAAAATTGATGGGTTCAGTATGTTTGGAAAAAAACTAAACAAAAAGGCTGTGATGGTGTGTCCTAATGTTTTTGAATGGATGACCCTTGAAATATAACCACGATGGCGAAATTACCTACTGAGTGCTGCTAGAACAGGGCCTCGTCTGTCTACCTTCAAGAAACTCTTGAAGACTCAGCTCCTCAGAGAGCATCTCTTACCCTGGCACCTACTCTGTACTTCACTACCCCCTTTACTGCATCTCCTTCTCCACTTCTCTCTAGGCCTGGACTCTATTTAAACACTGCCACCACTGACAAACCTGACTAGCTTCTTTCAAGCTAGCTTAAAGTTAGCTTCAATGTTAACTGCATAGTTATATCCTCGTTTGTAAGTCTCTATGGATAGAGGCATTTGTCAAATGCATAAAAACAAATATTGGCACTAATGCACATAATAATTCTAGACTCAGTATAGGCTCCAAAAACTTTTATATATGTTTTAAAGAGTGGTTGAAGAGAATAGGTGCTAAAATCATAAATAGATCAAGTATGGTGTGGTAACTCAACCAAAAGTGTTATGCAAGGAACATTTATGTCCTGAAACTTGGAAGGTCAGATTAGTAGAGAGCCGAGGCAGCGGGTGATGTGACACCTGCTTTATTTATGTTATGGGATGTTGCAGCCAAGACATGCACCAACAGCTGCGGCTGTCCTCTGATCATGCTACAATAGATCAGAACTGTTTCTGGGTCAAAGGGGACACATTCAGATTATTGGGCAGAATGATCAATGTTGTGGCAGACCAGTGACTAATCGGGAACCCCTGAAGAGAAGAGCATCATTTGTTTGTGAAAGCGATTAATAGAGAAAATGGAACATATTAAGGTTGACACAAATCTGTGGAAGGTTTTTCATTCACAGTTTGGATTTAATCAAATAAAAAATTAGTTGATCACCAAGGAGATCGCCTTAAAGTCTCATTAGTGTGTGCTCCATTCACATGGATTAAAGCTCTTCAGTCTACCTTAAACATGTAAAACATCTAAAACAATTCAATGTGGCTTATGTGTCTCAGTTATCCTTTAACCAGCATCAAAATATGCCTGATACAAAACAATTTTTTCAGCAGTGATTTATTGACATAAATTTTCATAGTTGATTAACAATTTAGGATGACAGAAAATAGATTGGTGACTAACGCTGAAAGACCTCGAAGGGGATTATGGTATCATCTAAATTTACATGGTCTGCAAGTCATTTTTAGAGTTAAGGGTGGTTAATGTTATCTAGACACTGTAAAATTAATATGCAAGTTTAAAAAAAAATAAAGAACTGTTTGCTTTTGGCTTTAAAAGTATCCCATTGGAGAACATGACAGGCAAGTTTAGCAGTAGGTTGCAAAGTTTGCTTTCTGTTTCCTCCTTGTTTTTGAGTTTGCCCCTAACACCATGTGCTTTTTAGTTTCACCTATTCCTATTGTTTTTCTTTTTTTCTTTCTGCTCTCTGGAAACTCTCTTATCATTTTATGTTGATTGTAGCCCTGCGTAGGCCCCATAGTTTCCACAGTGATGCCTCTGATGGCTTGGTGGGCCTGTCTTTCTCTACACTCGTCCCTTCCAAAGCCCGGTCTACCTCTTCTCTGTCTTCATCACCATCTGATCCATCTCCCCATCTCCCTGCTTTCCCTGACAGCTCACAAACAGGTTTGTTTAAGCTGGGTCATTTGGGAACTAAATACGGGTCATAAGAAGCTGGTATTGTGTTATATAAACTAAGTCTACACCTGCTTTCAGTAAATCACACCGCGGTCTATAACTTATCTGACTCAAATGTATTTCTTGTCAAATGTTCCAATTAGCAAATAGTTTTTGGATATTTCACTTCTTATGACCAATTTTTGTTTTTAACTGACAAAACATATATTATAGTGAAGTAAAATTAGAATTACTAGGCGTATAGAAAAAAACAAACAGAAAAAAATCAAACTGTTTACATTTATTATGACCTTTAAAACTAGAACCTTAAAGCGACGCATCTAATAAAATGCCAGTTTCTAGCTATTTTCTCTACTTTTTGTTTCAGTATTTTGATTAATTTTCATTAACACCAATAGTCTTTTTCAAACCTTTAATATAACTAAACCAAAATTAAACAGTAATTTTTTAATCAATGAGTCTTGTTCTTGTTTTATCTTTTCACCAATATATAGTATTGTCAAGAGTATTTGTTCACCAATCTAAATAATTGAAATCAAGTAGGCACATGTGCATAACATCCAGAACCTACTTATGCAGATGCTCCTACAAACATTTGTGAAAGAATGAGCTGCTATCAGAAGCTCAACTCAATTGAATTTCAGTGTTATCAAAAATGTCCTTAATGGTGTCAGAGGCTTTGTGTAAATTAAACTATCTGTGTAAATATCTGCATAATTAATAAGGTTTAGCTCTAGATGTCTATGTATAAAAAAAACACGTTGAGCTTTGTCAATAATAAGGTCAAGAACACTTTTCATTCTCAATGGATAAATTTGAGCTAAGATTTTTAGTCATCACTAAAAGGCAGATTGGTCCCTATGTATGAATTAAGATTGTTATTTTCAAAGTTTTGGAACTAGAGTTAAAAGAATAAGGGTGGGAGGACGAGTTAGGTTATTTCAATAAAAACACAATAGAAGAAATGGTGCCAGCTTCTTTGTAAATGCAAATTTGGATGTTAAACTGTCAACTCCAGGAGATGTATTGAGTTTTAGGCATTTAATTGCAGGTAGGATTGAAGGACTATCACATATAAACGTTTAGTTGTCACTGATTGATTCTGTTACAATGAGACATACAACATACAATGAGACATACAAAAAAGTTGTTAGAATAAGATTTATTGTATTATGATTTAAAAAAATTACCTTAATATGTGGAGCAATTCTTTTCTTTTTCTTTAGGAATATCAGTATTAATATTGTTAATATTGAGTTTTTGCAGTGAATTAGATTTACCAAGAGCCCTCTCTAATTGAAAGAATTACAGTGTCCCCCCTCCTCCAACCATTTGCTTCTTGACCTTACAAAAGCTCCCTCTGCTTTCATTCTGTATATATAATTTCATATATTTTGCTGTAGAGCTAATCCTTTAAATTATTGTCAGATACATCTTCAGGTACAATTTGAGCAATCTAGTTATTCTAGAAATCACATTTGTTTCTTCAACTTTCCTGGATTTGGATAGTGAAGCTCCAAATGCTCTTAAAACGTTGTTGCCTCAAATTTAAAGAATTCTCAATTTCAAGAAGATTTTTTTATTCATTAATTAAGGACTTGTTACAGTAGTTAATGATTTGACTTTTTTGTGCTTCTCATAGAAACAGTAACACAAACCTTTTCTATGGGGGTTTTGTTGTATCCATTCAGACAAGTGTGGATCTCTGTCTGTAAAGGGATAGTGGTGGGTGTATCTCTTTTCCTCTGATAATTACATCCAAATTGTTTCTTTTTGCCATTCTTCTTGGCTGCTTTTATTAGCGACCAAAGTTTCTCCGCCAGACATTGCCAGCTGTGGCAGGATTCTCAGTCAATCTCTACTTCTTTTAAAGTTTCCTTCTTTGTCTTCAGGGATTTCTTGAAGTCTTAGATTCTATCTATATTGATATGTTCAGTTTTGTTTCAGTTCGAGTATATTTGGAAATTAATCATTTGAAAAGTACCGATACTCAAACGTTGTATCCCGATACAATACTGACTTGCCATGGTATTGATGCTGAAGCACTCTTTGCAAGTGCGCACGACCTGCACTGTGGGCACACGCACTTGACAGTCATAGCAGCCGGCAGGCCAGGCAGACAGCCCTCATCGCGAGCCAGCTTGGTGTTGTACAGGCACACGCATGTGTCTGCTACTACTATTACAAGCGTGGCTGCAGGAAGGCCAGACCAGCCAGTGTTAGTCAAAAATAGAAAAAGGCAAAAAGCTCATTTGAAAATGTTTTTCATACGAGGCAAGTGAAGGAAAACCCAAATATCCAGCATGTGTGCAAACAGTGCTTTAAAGTGGTGGAAACGAAGTTGAGCAGCTCACTAAACTTTTCAAGCACCAACACCCTGACCGACAAGTTAGTAAATGAAAGTTTCCGTTCAAAACTGAACTTGATATATTAAACATATTGCTAATGTTAGTGTGATCAATGGTCCGCATTAATGTTGTGTGTGGCTAACATGCTACAAGGCAGCACTAGCCACGTTTAGCTTGCTGCTCTATTAATGTTAGTTGTTTTGTTATTCGTCAATAGCCGTGGGTAGCGTCCTTTAGCTAGCTAACATTACTCAGGCGTGCTGTTTTTCCCTTATAGTTCCAAAGTGAAGCAGCGAAAACTCCTATTTGATAAGCAAAGAAAATATAACCAGAAGTACCCAGAAGCTGTGAAACTAAACAGGGCTGTGGCAGAATACAACTGTGAGGATCAGTTTCCTATTTACATGGTGGAATAACCTGGGTTCCAACAAGTTCTTATGTAGCTAAATCCATGGTATGTTCTCCCTTCACGAAACCACTTCGCATACACTGAAATCCCAGAGTTGTACAATACAACAAAATAAACAGTCATGCAGCAGCTTCAAGGGAAACTATAGTTTGTATGTACAATTGACCAATGGACCACCAGAGCTGCATGCTCTTTCATGGCTGTAACCCTGCAGTTTATAACTGAGTCCTTTTTGAACTCTTGTGTGCCTTAACAGTTATGTGCACCTTTCAATTTTTTTTCAGGGGAGCTGAGAAAACAGCATTTGAATTGTGTGAGATTCACTTTAACTGGTTGTTGTGTACCTGTATAGTTCAATACCTCAAAATATCGTTCTGATTGTGGTTTCATTTGTGTGTTCTTACCTCAGACAACCAAAAATGTTGTAGTTGTTGCTAATTTTATTCTTGCAGTTTGCATATCCTCAGAAAAACGGTTTCTTTTTCACTACCTCAGGCAATTTTTGCTATTTTTAAATTTAAAATTTCTGGATTATTTGCACATTAAAGGAATAATACCTCAGACAACCTTAAAATATTTTCAAATGTTGTTATATTTGTTTTCTATATTTTGCATTTATTTGCACCCTTATTTAACTAGCATCTGTCATGAATCGGAGGCAAGGGACCCAGAATTCAACTAGACCAGCAGAGGTTCAGTAAAATAATATTTATTAACAAAATCCAAAAACCAAAAAGGGCAGAGAAACAAACAGTCCAGTTGGGCAGACAAGGCAGGAACAGACAGAAACAGGGTGGCTCAGATCTCTGGGGACAAGGGGTCAAAAATCCAAAAGTAAACCAATAAACAGAAACTTGCAGGAGGAGACTCACCCATACTCAAACAGACGACCTGGCACTGATGTCTGGTCTCAACAGTTTATATGGAGGTGGAAGCAGGTGTAACCGGTGAGAAGTGATTGCAGCAGGGGTGGAGTTAGGCAGGTGTGCAGAATAAGTAATTAGACCAGACATCAGTGCTGAGGCTCAAAACAAGAACAGATCAGACAAATATAAATAGCTGACGAGACAAGTGGACAGAAACAAACTACACACACACGATCTAATAAACAAAACAACCCTGAAGTACAAACCTAAAACAGAAAATAAAGCTAAGACTAAAACTGATGACAAAACAGGATAAACTAACAGTAAACAAGAACCTAGACAAGACAAAACTCAAAGCAACCAGAGAACCTAAGGAAGGAGGGCAAAATACCTTGAACATAAACCAGAACGTGACAGCATCAGTGATTCTGTTGAGAAAACATGTTCTATGTTGAGATTGAAAAAGGGGAATTTTTTCCTGTCAATTAAAAACTTTTTATGCCTTAAATTATTTGTCATTTTTATCCCCGTAGTATCGAAAATTGTATCAAGTATCGAACATTAACCAGGGTATTCGATATCGAGTTTGAAATTTTAGTATCATGACAGCCCTACATGGGAGGCAGGTTGCTGAAGCCTTACTGCCTTTTCTTAGTATAGAAAAGGAATACATTGGGATGGTGGAGGGACAACAAAGGAGTGCATTTCTTGCACTGTCTCTTAGGGGGAACAGTAGGAGAATGCAGATAAAAAAAACCTCAGCACAAAAAAGCAACATACACATGACATCGTAAGCATAACATACACAGCAGAGGCCGGCAGTGAGTCAGAGGAGTGAATTTATCCCCATGTTCACGTGTATGTGTGCATGTGCCTCAGTGTAGGCCTATGATTGCCCAGTAGCCCTCCTCCAGCCATAGTTCTATATTTTATGTTATCAGCAGTTCAGTAGAGCACTGTTACAGGTCGCAGGTGTCATGAACGGGTGTAGGCGGGGGTAGAGTGTCTTGTTGGCATAACACCCAGGAGAGTTTGAGATAAACCAGAGTCCAAGGCCAGCGTTGGGAGCCAATTTCAATAACAATGAGATTGTTTTGTCTCACTGAAATTTCTGTCAGCCTTCAGGTCTTTACTGGTCCGTCTTTATGGCAAGTCCCAAACAGCTGAATTTGTTGGTCTTTCTGCCATAAATCGAGGTAGAACTTCTCCGAGTTCTTTTCCATTTCACCATTGAGTTCAGACCACAGCTGGTATGCGATGCTGTGCAAGGATTGCATCTAGCTTGCGGTTTTGCTCACAAAGCATTTGAGTCTGGGTGATCACAGCTCGGTTTAATCCGTCACACACTTCTGGGAATCTTACCAAGGCCAGAACTCCCGCCGACGGCATCCGAATTTGCCAATATACCAGGTAACCGCCAGCTCCAATAAGCAGAAATCCTGTTATCAAAAATCCAATTATGTATGCATCTTCCATGTCCTCGGTGGACAAAATGCGACAGTACAGCAAACTTGCAAAATGCTTGTTTCTTTAGCAGGGGCCCCTTGGGTTTTCCTATGGCTGTACTTGCTCAAAGACATATTAGGATATACTTGAGAACCGTTGCACTACTGTACACCAGTAATATGTCTGTAATTGCTTGGGTGGATTATTAATCAGAGCTGCTGTTAGTCTTTGCATACTTTAGAAGGCATTAAAATTTAGGGTTATGTCATAGGGATGTACCAACAAAATTTGAATCTCTTTGTAACCCATGGAGCTTTTTCCTATGCTGCCCCCTAGCTCTGGAATCAACTGCCTCCTGACATCAGCAATGTTGACTCCCTCCCCCATTTTAAAAGTTGCATCAAAACCTACATTTTTAAAACTGCCTATTCTCTATAAATGTTTTTTTTTGTATTTGTTTTAGATTATTGATGCTTTGTTGTTGTATTGCCATTTGTTTGGTTTTAATTTTCAAATAAAATGCATTATTATTATTATTATTATTATTATTATTATTATTATTATTATTATTATTATTATTATTATTATTATTATAAAGAAAGTATAGCATCAATTCAAGGCCTCTTTTCTGTAGTTTCTTTTCGTGCACAGATTTTTTTTCTGGTTAAGCTTGTTGCGTTTTCTGGAATCCACAGATATTTCTTTTTCCTTCTTTCTGCTTCTCATCTTCAGCTCTGCTAAGATCCTTCCCCTCTTTACCTCACACTCACAAGCGGCCCAAAGGTCAACCCACCTCAATGGTGGAGTTGGGCTGTACCCTCACTAAACCCACAAGTCTTCCATCTGCCCCTGAGAGAGGTAAAAAGACTGACATACAGCACAGAATGAGGTGGTATCACCTTAATGCTGATTATAGTATCATTTTCCCACCATTTTTCCCGCTTTTCTTTTACAGCTTCTTGGCAGACTGAATGGAAGCCACCCAAATGTCAGGCCCCCCTAGCACAGCCTGCCCTCTCCCCTAAGTTTTTGCGTCTTTCTGCCAGTTATTCTGGAGACGTTATGGGGCAACCGAAAAAGCAGGGGACAGAGATAGCACGTAATGCTGCTCCCTATGTAACCTACCTCTCTTTGTGCAGTCTTGGTGTCAGTGGGACATGTAAAATATCAAATGTTTTTGTTGTTGCTTTGATTCCTTTTGACTAAGCTTGGCTTCACTTGAATCATTGTAGTGTATTAAGTTGTGACATGTCCTTGCTGAGTTTGCTTGTTTATTAGTTTAGACAGAATATTCATTGCCCTGGATTACCAAGCATACCATAATCTCCTAATATTTGCATAGTGGCATGATGCATGCTGGAACCTGAGCAGTCCATCCTAGACTGTTAACTACTCTGCCGTAATCCCTCGACTGTTGCTGTCTGGTTAGTTTTGGTTTTGTTTGACTAAAACATTAGTCAGATGAGCCATTAATTACAGGACAAAATGCCCAAAAGATTAAGTGTTCCTCTAAAAATGGCCAGGTACTGGATTTGAAAGTCAGCAAAAAAGTAGAGAATGACAAGAAATGTTATGTAAGCCCACTTCTATTGGGGAAAAGTGGTCAGTTTGTCCTCCAGCAGCTTAAACCTATAGCAGCATAGCTCAGGGTAACTTAAGACATTCTAACTATAACTGTTCTCTCCTCATCCAGTAGTTACTGCTTCAGACTTTAGCCTGGCATAGGTAGTACACTTTCCCTTTTTTCCTTCTCATCTCCTCCTCTTTCTTTCCATGCCTTTTGTCTTCCCTGCCAGCTTCATCCTATCAGTCTGCAGCTCAGTCTGTGGGTCAGAAACAACAGGGAGTAACAAGATATGTTCCCTCTGGGAGTCCTCATGACAGCCTCACAGTTGAGAACACCTCACCTAGTTGTCATAGTCCTTCATCTGCACCCCTGCTCTCTGGGGCTCCTGCTCCTCCTCCTCAGCCACGCATATTTGAAACAGTCATAGTCTCCCCAAGTAGACAGGAAGCAGGTAAAAAAAAAAAGTCATGGTTCAGTTGGTTTCACCAAAGCAGTATGGTTTCACAGCTTGAAAATAGAGCCTAGTCCATGAGATGAACACCAACTTCGATCCATATAGTAAAATATTGTTTGTTGCTCTCTTTGCTTTTAGAATTTAAGAGACAGCTGAGCACCTTGAATGAAGAGGAGAGCCAGGGCTCAGCATCTGTAGAAGCCAGCCTGAGGACAGACACATCCATAGCTCTGGAGCAGAAAACACACGCACCAGCATCTGCAGGGTAAGCATATGTTAAGAATGACTGCTTATTGAACAGCTCCAGCATTCTGGAGTATTCTGTGTGTTTTGCATGACACAAATGAATTGCTGATCCTCATGCATCTTATGCTGTGGTGGCATGTCATTTTGTTCTCAGTTGTGTCTCATAATTTGTAGGTAGCTTGGGGACAAGTCATAGTCTGCTAATAAGAACTCCAATCTGATGAGTGGAACAAAATGGTTCCCTAATTTTCAACAGTATGCTTGTTTTGGCAGAAGCCTGTACTGAGAAAACACTTCCCTCTTTTATGATTAGGGAATAATAATAAAGCAAGAATTGTTCTCATTTTAAGATTTGAGATTTCAAATATATTTGGTAGTAAAACCAATTTCAACAGCTTCACAGCCTTTTTGCATTTTGCCTATTCCTTGTTGACAGTGTGAGAAAGGCATTAGGTTGATGTTCTGCGCTTATGCACTCTCTTCTAAATCAACAATGAGTTCATGGGGGCAGTCTGTTATTTCAGTCTTGATAACCTTACTTTAAAAATAGATTTTTCTTAGATTTGGGTGAATGGTATTAAATGATGGGGAATAACATTTTTTATTGATTTTGGGAAGGCAACTCACATGGCGGTAGCATATAGGAGCAGCTCCCCGACTTAAGAGCTAAATTCCCCCTAGTGGACCGGTTTACTCAGAGTGAAAATTAAGAGGTGATTTATCCAAGAGGGGGCAAGAGTATGACTCGAGAGAAAGCAAGAAGAACAGGAAATAACACGGCAGAATCCGTAGATGACATTGGAAAGCAACCCAAAATAGCAACAAAGCTAACATTAGCAAAGGACTGTTCGACTGAGCCAGCAAAGCAAAATTTGCCAGATCCCAGGGCAGATCTGAATACCAAACCTCAAAGAAATCCAGCTTGACTTTAAAAAGATAAACAATAGAATGGATGAGGCGCAGCAGCGCATAGCAGAAGCAGAAGACTGCATTCAAAATGTTAAAGATGCCACGTTGGAACTGCTGGAGATACAAAGCCAGCTTGCAGTGAAACTGACAGATCAAGAAAGTCAAATGAGAAGGGATAACATCTGTATCGAGCACAGCGCACTGCTTGGTGAGCTCATGCCTATGCTGCAGTCAGGTGTGTTTCAGGTACCTTACTGTAGGTAGGCCATATTTATACACCTTGCTTAGTTTTTTTATTTGTTCTCCGATAGCTCTACATCTATTTTCTTATTTGACATTAGAAAAAGCTAGGTTATAGCTTTCATATATATTATTATGAACACATTTTGTCCTATTATTTAGAGGATGAATGTAAAAGATGATGGAAAAGGAGAGAAAGGCCATGAGAGAGAAGAAGATTGGTGCAGGGGCAGAACACAAAACAACATCAAAGTATTTCTCCCTTATGAGCTTCCTTGGGCCTCTTGTCAGCGAGAGGACCACTTCCTCCACCATGTACCCATCTCTGGAAGAGAGGTTCTCTGCTCCCCATCTGAAACCTTTACCCTTTAACTGACCAAAGTATTTTCCAGCTCCCCACATTCATCTGCCTCTGGCCACTGACAAATCCTGTGAGACCCTGCCTGACCTGGTAGGTTCTGATGTATCCCAGGAGCCATCATTTACCTCATCTTACCATGCTCCTGTAGAGTATTGGACTCAACAGGCATTCCTGGCTCCACACAGATCAAGAAAGCCAAAAAATGGGAAGGGACAGAAGGATGAGTTTGAGAGTCAGGTGATGAAAGTGCTCAACCAGTCTGCAGATGAGGAGGAGCTCTTTCCTTTATGTCTAGCTCCACGTCTCAGAAATCAGAAATCCTTTTCACACACCTGAGATTCCCTGAGGAAGAACATTTAATTTGGTCCTTGTTCTAAGTAGTTTACTTAATTTCTTGTTTGTGTTTTCATTCATGTTGTGAAGAATTCCTTCTTAGTGCTTATGCTGTGCTTTTGTGTTCCAAAATATGACAAATAAAGTTGTTTTAATACGGTAATTAATGTGATGTAAATATTCTTTAAGGAGGATGGATCAGTTCTTACCTATATATTTTAATTAGGAGAATTGGACGAAGGAAAAATAATGGCTTTAATAGGTGATGAAAAAAAAATAAAATCAATCACAGCACCAAACCTGTAAATGTTTAGTGGGATACTTATCCGATATATTTTACTGTTCAGGTTTTTTTGTTGTTGTGTTTTTTTGGAAAGTGTCTGAATATTCAAAAAAGGGCTTTTAAATAAAAAATATTATTATTTATTATTATGGTTACTTGTGTAGTACGCATCTAGCTGATAGATAGAATCGCAATCAGTTTTATTGGCCAGGTATGTGAAAACACAAAGAATGCTGGAATTTGTTTATAGAAATCAGCACTTTAAAGAATATGTGAGTGGCTCATAAAATCGTTGATGATGATGAGGAGTAGCAGAGGGTTTTAGAGATTACAGCTGGGGATGTCAGGTTGTGTTGTCTTGCCAGAACACTTCACTAATGGCAGTAGAGAAGTAGCAATTGAAGGCCTCCCACACATCTACAGCCTCTTGGGTGGTGTTGTTGGTGCCCGCTCTCCTTGCTTGTCGTAGTGCAGGGATGTCAGGTTCTTCCAGTGGGACGGGACTTTTTGCTGTGATTTGAAAGTTGGTAAGGGCCACTGTTGCTATCACAAAAGCTGTGCTGGAACAGAGATACATCTAAAACATGCAGGGCAGGGTTACTTGACAACCATGAATGGGAACCACTGCTGTAGAGCATCATGTGTAATGAAAAGTTACCTAAAATGCAAAGCCTCATACCTCATGTCCCACAAAGACATGAGGCATGGGTTCCATGTGATTGGCACCTGAGAGAAGAGCGTCTTCGGGGAGATGCAGTATCACTTCTCACAGATCTCCAAAGGTGGGAGCTGCTTGTCTGCTCCCACCTTGTTTGTGGTGGATGTTGGAGCCAAAAGCTACAACATCCACCACCCTATGAAGATATCTTGCATTCACAACCGTAAGAAGTACAACAGAGTATGTTCCCTTGTAGTTGAAATACTGGGAGCCTGAATTATGTGGTGCCTGGATCACCACGTGTTTCCCTTCTATATTTCCCACACAGTTGGGGTAATCCCACCCCTCATGAAAGCTCAGAGCAAATTCATCCACCAGGCTGTCCCAAATGGCCTTGGATACATCTGGCACAATGACTGCCACAGTGGAGAGGCTCACTCTGTAGCTTGAAGAAAATGTTATTGGAGTCACCAGTTACCAGGTATCTGAAATGAATAGCATCATAATGCTCAGTAAAAAATAAAATTGCACAACTCTCAAGCACCTCCAATCAAGCTGATTTGAAATACAGTTTCAATGTAGCCTAATTTTGTGCAATATAACCTATTTGATTATGAATATTATTAACAATTATAATTGGATATTACAATTGATAATGTTATTCTATTCAAAGGAAAGCAACAACAAAAAATGGTCAAATAGTTGTGATTAAGGACTACCAGCCTTTAATGACTATAACTAGTAATTGGATTTATTACTTAACAATTATTAATCTTATTTACCATGAAAAATGGATGTCAGTTGCAAGACTGAAGTAGTCTTGCCACCAGTAAATGTTAGTAACGTTAAAGGTCATCCAAAACGGGAGCTCGGGGACGTATGTGGTATTGAAATCCTGCCCAATGGCAGCGATTCCAAGTGAATGTCTGAAGCTTGGCGGAACTACATCCTTCTGGCGAGAGTCTGGTTAGCTGGAGATACTTAACAGGAATAAGGCTGCAGGTCCAGATGGTATCTACCCCAGAGTCCTGAAGGCCTGTGCAGAGCAGCTATCTGGGTTTCTATAGCACTTTTTCAACTTTAGTCTGACCCAGGAGAAGGTTCCAGTGTTGTGGAAAACCTCCTGCCTTGTTCTGGTACCGAAGAAAACTCTCCCATCAGTCCTCAATGACTTTAGACTTGCTTAGTCCTGACATTCCACATCATGAAGGTCATCTGTTGAGGTAGCAGCATCAGAGCAACTGACTTAAAGAAGCTCAACAAGCGTATAAAGAAGGCCAGCTCTGTTCTGCAAACCCTTCTAGAACCACTGGAGATGACTGTGCAAAGAAGGGTCATTCATAAGATGAAGAAAATGATGGACAACCTTAAACATCCTCTTCATCAGACTGTTGTACAACAACAGTGTCTTCAGTCAGAGGCTTGTCCAGATCCGCTGTAAGACATACCGCTACTGGAGATCCTTTCTGCCTGCAGCCGTTAGTATATATAACAACTCACTGAAGTCACACCAACATTTAATCTCCCTTTGGAATCAATAAAGTATTTTTGGATTTAATTGAATTGCATTGAAACGGTCGCTGTGGAAACAGTGCTCTTTTACAAGCCTAAACTACCCAAGCTGCTCTCTGGACATGAGGGTTATGTGCACCCACAGCCTCTTTTTCCTGGCTTCGTTTTTCTCCTTATTAGCAAGGCTAGTGCTAGCACTTGCTTCTTAGCACGGGACAGATACAAAGTTGCTGCTGACAACAAAACAAAAGAACACCCAACCCAGCCACTGCAGCTCCAAGCCTGCCCGGGGCAGCATGAATGCGCTGAACCCGGCAGCAAATGCAGAGCAACTCACGCCCTGTTTGAAAGGCCCATTAGCTCATCATTTTGAGCCAGTGCCACAATACACTAAACATGTTTTGCTTTTTTTATAAAATAAATTTCATGGAAAAAATGCCTCATACATAAAATTTATATATAAGATGGTTAGATTTCTACCTTTGAACAGTGATCCAGATCTGAGTTATTAGGGAACAGTTCACATTCAGACGAACAGGTCAAATGGCTCCCTGTGCAAGGCAGCTATCTATTCTATCCATAAGTCTGCAAAGGCTATTGATGGAAAATTTTAATTGTGGAATGCCATTGCAGTGAAAATTATGATAAAAGCATGAAGGTGGTCTTTTTTTAAAATCTTTTTGCAAGGGTGTTGTTGTTACCAAAAATGAATACCACACTTATGATAATTAATATCAATAAATTTATCACAGTGATAGTATTTTCGCTGTTTCCCAGTCTGAAACAAAAAAAGTGGAAAAGAATAAGTATTTTAAATGAAAACCAGAGACTGACAGTTATTTTGCTACATCTAGTTTTGCTAAAACATGTGTGTAGCTTGTGGTTCCAGGGAAAGATAATGACAATGAATGTTCAGCAATGAAATAATTTCTTTTATGGAAATCACCCACGTTCTATTCCGAAGTGATGGTGAGAGGGTAGCTCTACCAAAGTAGATCTTAAAAACAAACACCAAAATCTGACTGCTATGGAAACTATTTCAGAAGGGCAAGTTTTGGAGTGCCCTTGTAGTTTGGAGATTTTCTGTGTAATTTCCCTTGGTTAGTTTTTAAAACATTTGCTCTTGGACTCAGTTTTCAGAAATTTGCATTTCAGAATGTGGCACTCGAGTTCAGGCGTGCGTTTGTTGTTGACTGTTAGTGGCAGGTGGGTTAAAGGTATACTATGCAACCGGGGTTGATTTTCCAGCGAGGCTCCCCCCAGAGGGCGAAAGTAAAAGTGCACTGTCATAAAGATGCTCAGCTGTTCTGGTTTCTCCCTCAAGCCAGGCGCGGTTGTTTTGAGCTTAGCAGACAGGCGAACGCAACGAAAAGTGGAAAAAACGGCAGTACAAACAAGGACTAATGGGCCTTTCAGACAGGCTGCGACGACCGCACTGCTGCGCTGTGAAACCCATTCTTTTCAATGGCTTGCGCCGCGCCAGGGCGGTTTATTGTGCGTCGAGCAAAGCGCAAGCACAGCGCAGCGCACCGCTTCGCGAGCTCGCGCGCAGGCCAGGTCAAAGATCAACACAGTTGAACTTTGACCGCGGCGCGCCGTGACGAATGCACGCGTGGCCAACAGAAACCGGGCCATCGGCTGGAAAGACCAGGATGCAAAATGGAGGAAAAGCTTATACTGTGTGTGTCTGAATTCCCCGAACTATATGACACAAGTTTGCGACTGTACAGGGACATCGGGAGGAAAGGGACTCCAGCAAAACAGGATATAAAATGAAAAGTAGCCTAGATTTATTTTATTCCATATTATTTTAATGTAAATCACCTACCTCAGACAAATTGCCAGACGCTCCCTAGAAGAAATTGGCTCCCGGTAATTTGTATGGATCCTTGAGATCCTTGGTCCGACTCTCCCCAGCAAACTCTCAAACTGCTCCATACTGAGCCGAAAGTAGACCTGGAACCGGTCGCTGTGAAAACGGAGCTCTTTCACAAGCCGGAACTGCCCAAGCTGCTCTCTGGACCTGAGGGTTTCGTGCACCCACAGCCTCTTCTTCCTTGCTGCTCTTTTTCTTCGAACTAGCAGGGCTAGTGCTAGCGCTTGCTTCTTAGCATGGGTCAGATACATATTTGAAACTGACCAAAAGCTGGAACAACAAACAAATGACTAGACCCGGCAACCCGGCAACCCAGCCGGCGCTGAACCCCGCGGCCAGTGCAGCGCAAATCGCTTCCTATCTGAAAGACCCATAACACAGTGAAGGTATGAACATCAAGCTTCCTGCAGCGCTATCTACCGCCACCGTCTCGCCAACATAAAAATGACATAAAAAATAATAATAATAAAACTCAATATGCTTGCATGTTTATTTGACGTTAACACCCGGTTCTTTGTTGTTGCTTTCGCGCGTGCATATAGTGAATGGCAGGGCAAAAACACATGGAGTTCTGGCCGTAAAGCGAGACTTCTGAGCCTGTGTGTGCGGGCCATGAGCTCTTGCAATTGCAAGTGCGGTATTTCCCCCACAGACCACCAGGGCAGCCGAGAAAACATTTGTTCGACCTGAAATGACTCATTTAATCATCCAAAACGGTATGGAACACATTAATTAACTGAAAAATGTTGCATAGTATGCCTTTAACTTGTTTGGCTTGGGATGTAGTGGTGTGATGCAATATGCAATGAATAATTAGCATTTCTGCCTTAGCTGGCTGACTTATCCTTGGCATTCTATTAAGATATCAATAGTATTCTATGTTATCCAAAATGTCCCCTTCATTCTCTTATTGTTTCAGCCCTAGGGCTCAGAGAGATGCTGCAAAAGGAGATACTGTTGTAAAAGAAACTGACACTTCTGAAGTCACTATGGAAAAATCGAGGCACTTGTCCGCAAGAGAACCAAACAATCTTTATTCTATAGAGCAAATGTGTTGTGATGCTGTTGAACCAGCATGTGCAAGATGTAGGGAGTATGGGTAAGTTTAGATTAAGAAGAATGTTTGCACTCAGCTCCAGTTCTGCTTTAATGAAGCAATAGATGCAGCATGGCGTTAGTACATTGCATTCTGTAGAGGTTTGTTAACTTTGCTTTTCCTTCCTCATGGAGTTGGAGCAACACAGTTTCATTGGTCCATTAACAACACAACTACTCAGCAGCATAATACTGCTAAGCAAAAGACATCTTCAAAGTTTATCAGAAGAAGATATCAGACCTTAATACACCTTGCTCCATATGTTCACCTTAACACATGCATGTACCTAAAGAGAAATAACCCTAACAGTCAGACATTGTTATGGTGTGAAAGCTTCTTTCAGAACTTGCCAAGCTTGTACCAGCACCCAGCTTGTTGTGACGTGATGGTGCAAACCACTATGGCAACACATCCACAGCAGATGCAACAAAATCTGTCTTTCAAACTTCTGTCTGGAGAATGTAGCTCATTCAGAGACCTTTTTGTGTGACTGATTTGAATACATTTTGAGTAAACAGTAGCTGAATTTAAATCCATGCACCATAAAAGCAACAAATTATAGCACATCATATTAAATTGTGCTCGACCACAGAACCTTGAAAAAGTATGTGACCAACTTGATGCTTATCATATTTTGTAGCAAATATTATGGGGCATGACTAAATGTGTAGTTGAATCAATAAAATAAAATAAAATAAATCAAGAAAATGAAGGATAAAATAATGAAACTTGAACAGTGCACCTGTCTGTATGCAAGGCATTTACTTTAAATCTCTTGATTAAAATGTTGTGCTAGAGTCTTTTCTGTTTCATAAATTCAGTTTACTAGGGATACCAAGTATAGCTCTAAAAGCACAGATGAGCACTAGCTTTTATAGTGTGTTGCATATGGTAAGGTATTAATGATTACACAGAGGCTTTGTTGGTGTTTTTTTAATACATAGTTTATTTTTCTATGTATTTAATACAAATCCAATAATTTGGAATATGATTGGCAAATACATTTATTTCAGTAACTTAATTTACTAAGGGAAACGCATTGTATAGATTAATTGCATACATGCTCTTGTTTTCAAACTTTTATTTATGTTAATTAAGATTATTTTCATCCTACAGCTAATGAAAACGATAGTTAACATTAAAATATTACATCAGACCAAAATAAAATAAAAAAATGTATACAGAAATCGGAACTTAATGAAAGGTATGTTTAATACCTGCTTAAATATTGTTTAAGCAGAGATTAACTATATCAGAACTCACTTTCTCATTTACTGAATATAACTGTTTTGGGAACTTTTGTTTTATCAAAACTCTGTAGCACAAGATGGTGCTAATGTACCATGAACATGAATAATAACTTCCAATAACCAAAAAAAGGAACAGGAATTGGAGGGTTATGAGAAGATAGATAATCACTTTTATAGGGTGTACTTTAACAGAAGGAAGAGGAAGAAGAAGCAGAGTTGCAGCGTGTGCAAAGCCATTAGGGAAGTAACACAGTTAGGACACAAAGAAACCCTCTCTGAACAAGTCATAGACAAAGGTCTGCTGATGTGCAGACAGAAGGATGGGTAGATCATGAAAAGCTCACACTTTCAGCACTGCTAATTGAAAGTAGTTTCCTCACTAGAACCTTTACATCTTGTGTGATCCATCTGACTTAACCATTTTCATGATCAGTGAAGTCATTCATTTTAACAGTGTCCTCTATTGGGAAATCAACTCTTTTGTTCAACCTTATAGACCAATATTTAAAAAATTAGCCTATCGCGGAATAGTGATTTCATTCTCAAGGAGCTAGGACTGTGTTGCATTGAGGACTGTGAGCCAGAACTATAATGACATAATGATATAGTCTAAGATGCTTGTTTGGGGATTTTCCGATGAACCACACTCTTATCAAAATATTTTCATTCGAGAGGTTAAGGCTGTTAGAAAATTCCTTTTTAATAGGTTGAACAGTTTGTCTTGATCATTTTATACAACCAACCCATTAAAGAATATTTTATGTTCAAGTTGAGGACAAATGCATACTTTTTCAAGAGGCATTTGGAGAGTTGCTTGAAATTGTCGGATCTTGCTATTTAGCATAATAAACACTGTGTAGTTGGCTGTTTTATATTGAGGCATATTTGTAAAGCTACTGTGTCCATTATATTAATGTACTTATAGATATCTAAATTATTTAAAATTGTGTATTGTTCAAAATCAGTGTTGACTGAATTCTTGTATCTACCCTCTTTTTAGAGATAACAACATGGTTTTACAACCATCTCCATCTCCATTTTTTACTGAAACTGGAGAACTCCTTTCTCAAACTCAAAGAGCTGTTTCACCACATCAGGCACAACACTCTCCTGCAATGGGAACCATGAAGTGGCAAGAGCTTGAAGTGAGAACATGCAAATGTCCCTCAAACAGGGAGGAGCCTCCAAGTGTAACTGCACAGGAAACACCAGTAACAAAACTGATAAAAGAAACGGATCGTTCATCTCAAACAGTTAGTTCTTCCATGGTGTTACACAGTGATGACTATGAAAAAAGAAAAATAGAAAAAGGAGCTGGAATGGATGACCAATTGCCTATCTGCCAAATTGTTGAAAAGGAACTAAATATTTTGGAGACTCCAAGCGAGGAGTATGGTCTTCAGTCACAAGGTCATGTGAAACAAATGGAGGTTGAAAGCTCCTTGTGTCCGGGTACATGTTATGTGCCACATTGTCCCAGAGCGGAATCTTACAGTAAACATTTCACTTCCTTGGACACTTGTTCCAGAATGACAAACATAACAGGGATGCCATGCATATCACAGAGTAGAGATGAAAAACCCGGGCCAGTTGATCAAATCACAATATCAAAGAAACGATTTCAAAGTCGTGAAAAACGACTACAACGTGCATCAGAACAGAATGAAAAGCATGACAAAGAAAATGTTTTACAGACACAATGTTGTCCAAGGCAGGCTCAAATTGCAGGTTTCCCGTCTGTGTCCCAAAAGAGTGGCAAGCATCATTATTGTTCAAAACTATCAAAGAAAACTGTTACAGATGAAGATAAACAATCAGCATCTCAATGGGAAGTGCTTTTGAACAAGAAAATAGAAACTGAACTTTTCACAGTTGTGGTGTCACCTAAAGAGGATCGGGAAACTGAACAAACGATGGCTTCAGAGGCTTTAAAGCCTTCTTATATACCAAATGTTCAGACTACTCTCACATCCAATGAATACGACACCACCATTTTAAGTTGTTGTCCAAAAAACTCACCGATTGAAGGCATTCCATCATTGGTGAATCATAATTTCAGTGAAAGATGGTTTACAAAGTGCAAACTCTTCACAATCTCAGATCCTAAAGTTCGTACAGTCACAATTATAGACAGGCCCTGTATTGATTTGGCTATAAAGGGCATGACAGTTTTAGCCCCAACTTGTCCAAAACAAGCCTGTGCATCTGGATTTCCATCTGCTTTGCAACGTATGGTCATTTATGATGGATCCAGTGGGGTTAACCTTGTTCCGTCCTGTCCCTCTGTCTCCAATGTGGCTGGTTTTCCATCGGTCCTGAAAGCTGACAGCAAAGACTGGGAGGCCAATCATGAGTCATTGTGGGAGAAATTATTAAAGAATAAGCCCCTACTACTGCTGCAAAACAGTACAGTAAAGAAAAAAGTGCAAAGTGTCTGTCTTTTACAAAGTTGCCCAAGTAAATCACTGATCCCTGGCTTTCCTTCTAAAGCAAAACCCAGAGCGACAAGTATGGTGGGTCTTTTGAGTTTATGTCCAAAAACCTCCCAGAT
This sequence comes from Fundulus heteroclitus, assembly GCF_011125445.2. Taxonomy (NCBI): domain Eukaryota; kingdom Metazoa; phylum Chordata; class Actinopteri; order Cyprinodontiformes; family Fundulidae; genus Fundulus; species Fundulus heteroclitus. The sequence goes on along the minus strand of NC_046374.1, from coordinate 4,261,462 downwards.
TGCAGGATATCCATCATTTCATAGTCCAAAATTGTGGATAATAAACAAGGTGCCACTGTTTGAACCAAGGATAAAAGACAAACATCCATTACTTATCGATATCTGTGACAGTGACAAGAGACCAATGAAAGAAATGGTATTGCTTTCACCATCATGTCCCAGAGTTTCAAGAATTAAAGGTTTCCCATCTGTTCCTAATCCCAAACTTGAGTATTATACACCAAATGGAGTCAGTCTCCTTCCTTTGTGTCCTGTAACTTCTAGTATACCAGGATTCCCATCACTGGAACAACAGAATAAAGAAGATTGGGCTGCTGACATAAGTCCATTGATATACAGATCCCAAAGGACTGTTCAGTTTAATTCTGATTTAATACCAAGTAATACAGACAAAGCAAAGGAAATGTTGCTGTTTTCGTCATCCTGCCCAAGAGAATCACTCATCCATGGCTTTGCATCAATACCAAAACTCAGTGTTACTGATATTGACAAAAGAAGCATGGTGGGTCTTTCAAGTTTATGTCCAAAAACCTCCCAGATTGCAGGATTTCCATCATTTCATAGTCCAAAATTGTGGATAATAAACAAGGTGCCACTGTTTGAACCAAGGATAAAAGACAAACATCCATTACTTATCGATATCTGTGACAGTGACAAGAGACCAATGAAAGAAATGGTATGCCTTTCACCATCATGTCCCAGAGTTTCAAGAATTAAAGGTTTCCCATCTGTTCCTAATCCCAAACTTGAGTATTATACACCAAATGGAGTCAGTCTCCTTCCTTTGTGTCCTGTAACTTCTAGTATACCAGGATTCCCATCACTGGAACAACAGAATAAAGAAGATTGGGCTGCTGACATAAGTCCATTGATATACAGATCCCAAAGGACTGTTCAGTTTAATTCTGATTTAATACCAAGTAATACAGACAAAGCAAAGGAAATGTTGCTGTTTTCGTCATCTTGCCCAAGAGAATCACTCATCCATGGCTTTGCATCAATACCAAAACTCAGTGTTACTGATATTGACAAAAGAAGCATGGTGGGTCTTTCAAGTTTATGTCCAAAAACCTCCCAGATTGCAGGATTTCCATCATTTCATAGTCCAAAATTGTGGATAGTAAACAAGGTGCCACTGTTTGAATCAAGGATAAAAGACAAACATCCAATACTTATCGATATCTGTGACAGAGACAAGAGACCAATGAAAGAAATGGTATTGCTTTCACAATCCTGTCCCAGAGTTTCAAGAATTAAAGGTTTCCCATCTGTTCCTAATCCCAATCTTGAGTATTATAAACCAAATGGAGTCAGTCTCCTTCCTTTGTGTCCTGTAACTTCTAGTATACCAGGATTCCCATCACTGGAACAACAGAATAAAGAAGATTGGGCTGCTGACATAAGTCCATTGATATACAGATCCCAAAGGACTGCTCAGTTTAATTCTGATTTAATACCAAGTAATACAGACAAAGCAAAGGAAATGTTGCTGTTTTCGTCATCCTGCCCAAGAGAATCACTCATCCCTGGCTTTGCATCAATACCAAAACTCAGTGTTACTAATATTGACAAAAGAAGCATGGTGGGTCTTTCAAGTTTATGTCCAAAAACCTCCCAGATTGCAGGATTTCCATCATTTCATAGTCCAAAATTGTGGATAATAAACAAGGCGCCACTGTTTGAATCAAGGATAAAAGACAAACATCCATTACTTATCGATATCTGTGACAGAGACAAGAGACCAATGAAAGAAATGGTATTGCTTTCACCATCCTGTCCCAGAGTTTCAAGAATTAAAGGTTTCCCATCTGTTCCTAATCCCAAACTTGAGTATTATAAACCAAATGGAGTCAGTCTCCTTCCTTTGTGTCCTGTAACTTCTAGTATACCAGGATTCCCATCACTGGAACAACAGAATAAAGAAGATTGGGCTGCTGACATAAGTCCATTGATATACAGATCCCAAAGGACCGCTCAGTTTAATTCTGATTTAATACCAAGTAATACAGACAAAGCAAAGGAAATGTTGCTGTTTTCGTCATCCTGCCCAAGAGAATCACTCATCCATGGCTTTGCATCAATACCAAAACTCAGTGTTACTGATATTGACAAAAGAAGCATGGTGGGTCTTTTGAGTTTATGTCCAAAAACCTCCCAGATTGCAGGATTTCCATCATTTCATAGTCCAAAATTGTGGATAATAAACAAGGCGCCACTGTTTGAATCAAGGATAAAAGACAAACATCCATTAGTTATCGATATCTGTGACAGAGACAAGAGACCAATGAAAGAAATGGTAATGCTTTCACCATCCTGTCCCAGAGTTTCAAAAATTAAAGGTTTCCCATCTGTTCCTAATCCCAAACTTGAGTATTATACACCAAATGGAGTCAGTCTCCTTCCTTTGTGTCCTGTAACTTCTAGTATACCAGGATTCCCATCACTGGAACAACAGAATAAAGAAGATTGGGCTGCTGACATAAGTCCATTGATATACAGATCCCAAAGGACCGCTCAGTTTAATTCTGATTTATTCCCAAGTAATGCAGACAAAGCAAAGGAAATGTTGCTGTTTTCGTCATCCTGCCCAAGAGAATCACTCATCCATGGCTTTGCATCAATACCAAAACTCAGTGTTACTGATATTGACAAAATAAGCATGGTGGGTCTTTTGAGTTTATGTCCAAAAACCTCCCAGATTGCAGGATTTCCATCATTTCATAGTCCAAAATTGTGGATAATAAACAAGGTGCCACTGTTTGAACCAAGGATAAAAGACAAACATCCATTAGTTATCAATATCTGTGACAAAGACAAGAGACCAATGAAAGAAATGGTATTGCTTTCACCATCCTGTCCCAGAGTTTCAAGAATTAAAGGTTTCCCATCTGTTCCTAATCCCAAACTTGAGTATTATACACCAGATGGAGTCAGTCTCCTTCCTTTGTGTCCTGTAACTTCTAGTATACCAGGATTCCCATCACTGGAACAACAGAATAAAGAAGATTGGGCTGCTGACATAAGTCCATTGATATACAGATCCCAAAGGACCGCTCAGTTTAATTCTGATTTAATACCAAGTAATACAGACAAAGCAAAGGAAATGTTGCTGTTTTCGTCATCCTGCCCAAGAGAATCACTCATCCATGGCTTTGCATCAATACCAAAACTCAGTGTTACTGATATTGACAAAAGAAGCATGGTGGGTCTTTTGAGTTTATGTCCAAAAACCTCCCAGATTGCAGGATTTCCATCATTTCATAGTCCAAAATTGTGGATAATAAACAAGGCGCCACTGTTTGAATCAAGGATAAAAGACAAACATCCATTAGTTATCGATATCTGTGACAGAGACAAGAGACCAATGAAAGAAATGGTAATGCTTTCACCATCCTGTCCCAGAGTTTCAAAAATTAAAGGTTTCCCATCTGTTCCTAATCCCAAACTTGAGTATTATACACCAAATGGAGTCAGTCTCCTTCCTTTGTGTCCTGTAACTTCTAGTATACCAGGATTCCCATCACTGGAACAACAGAATAAAGAAGATTGGGCTGCTGACATAAGTCCATTGATATACAGATCCCAAAGGACCGCTCAGTTTAATTCTGATTTATTCCCAAGTAATGCAGACAAAGCAAAGGAAATGTTGCTGTTTTCGTCATCCTGCCCAAGAGAATCACTCATCCATGGCTTTGCATCAATACCAAAACTCAGTGTTACTGATATTGACAAAATAAGCATGGTGGGTCTTTTGAGTTTATGTCCAAAAACCTCCCAGATTGCAGGATTTCCATCATTTCATAGTCCAAAATTGTGGATAATAAACAAGGTGCCACTGTTTGAACCAAGGATAAAAGACAAACATCCATTAGTTATCAATATCTGTGACAAAGACAAGAGACCAATGAAAGAAATGGTATTGCTTTCACCATCCTGTCCCAGAGTTTCAAGAATTAAAGGTTTCCCATCTGTTCCTAATCCCAAACTTGAGTATTATACACCAGATGGAGTCAGTCTCCTTCCTTTGTGTCCTGTAACTTCTAGTATACCAGGATTCCCATCACTGGAACAACAGAATAAAGAAGATTGGGCTGCTGACATAAGTCCATTGATATACAGATCCCAAAGGACCGCTCAGTTTAATTCTGATTTAATACCAAGTAATACAGACAAAGCAAAGGAAATGTTGCTGTTTTCGTCATCCTGCCCAAGAGAATCACTCATCCATGGCTTTGCATCAATACCAAAACTCAGTGTTACTGATATTGACAAAAGAAGCATGGTGGGTCTTTTGAGTTTATGTCCAAAAACCTCCCAGATTGCAGGATTTCCATCATTTCATAGTCCAAAATTGTGGATAATAAACAAGGCGCCACTGTTTGAATCAAGGATAAAAGACAAACATCCATTAGTTATCGATATCTGTGACAGAGACAAGAGACCAATGAAAGAAATGGTAATGCTTTCACCATCCTGTCCCAGAGTTTCAAAAATTAAAGGTTTCCCATCTGTTCCTAATCCCAAACTTGAGTATTATACACCAAATGGAGTCAGTCTCCTTCCTTTGTGTCCTGTAACTTCTAGTATACCAGGATTCCCATCACTGGAACAACAGAATAAAGAAGATTGGGCTGCTGACATAAGTCCATTGATATACAGATCCCAAAGGACCGCTCAGTTTAATTCTGATTTATTCCCAAGTAATGCAGACAAAGCAAAGGAAATGTTGCTGTTTTCGTCATCCTGCCCAAGAGAATCACTCATCCATGGCTTTGCATCAATACCAAAACTCAGTGTTACTGATATTGACAAAATAAGCATGGTGGGTCTTTTGAGTTTATGTCCAAAAACCTCCCAGATTGCAGGATTTCCATCATTTCATAGTCCAAAATTGTGGATAATAAACAAGGCGCCACTGTTTGAACCAAGGATAAAAGACAAACATCCATTAGTTATCAATATCTGTGACAAAGACAAGAGACCAATGAAAGAAATGGTATTGCTTTCACCATCCTGTCCCAGAGTTTCAAGAATTAAAGGTTTCCCATCTGTTCCTAATCCCAAACTTGAGTATTATACACCAGATGGAGTCAGTCTCCTTCCTTTGTGTCCTGTAACTTCTAGTATACCAGGATTCCCATCACTGGAACAACAGAATAAAGAAGATTGGGCTGCTGACATAAGTCCATTGATATACAGATCCCAAAGGACTGTTCAGTTTGCTTTTGACCTCTCACCAAGTATCACAGAAACAACAAAGGAAATGTTGTGTTTGATCTCATCTTGCCCAAAAGCATCAGTCATCCATGGCTTCCCATCTGCCACCAAATGCAAGGTGTCAAGTCTTAAACCCAAGGAACTTCCCAAAACTAGAATCAAATCCAACATGGAACCTAATATGAAAAATCTTCTACCCTGTTGCTCCTTCATTTCACGTATCAAAGGTTTTGCATCCCTGACTACAGTCCCAAGCACAGAATGGCTAAGTGAAACAAAATTGATACTGATGAAACCTCAGAACAAACACAACATTATCTACATTCCTGAACAGTATCAGCTAGATTTCAACAGCAGGAAAGGAATGCAGTCTTCAGTGACATCCTGTCCTAACAAGACCATAATCTATGGTTTTCCTTCTGCCCAAAAAGTAAGCAGGCAACCAGATATGGTCAGCTTATATATATCCTCTTCATGTGTCTCATGCGTCCCTGGTTTTCCATCAGCAAGAATGCTAAGCTGTGAATGTTCTGAAACATACACTTGGACAACACATAATATTGTCTTGTTTGAGAAGAGGCAAAAAGAGAATGCTTTTATTGCAACTTTCCCAGCAAAATTCCAACATTCACAAGAAGTTAAGTCTATGGTCCAAATGGCTCCATCATGCCCACATCTGGCTCAGATTCCTGGATTTCCCAGTGTTTTGCAAGTGAACACAGCTGATGTGAAAAAAATGGGTACTCCATGGCTTTCTGCTACAGAAGACAATAGAAGTGGTGTTCCTCTATCATCTGTAAAGAATCAAATCACTGAACTTTTTAATGGTGAGACATTTACGTGTTCAACGTCAACACATCATATAATGCTCTTCTCTTCGGCTTGTTTCATTCCAAAATTTTATCTGGTTGATGTTTTTAACAGATGAAAAGTGGGGGGAAAAGCAAAGTGTAGCTCATTGTCTATATAATGGGTAAGTGGAAGAGCCCAATGCTCGCGTGTGTTTTGCTGTGAAATTGGCTTAGTGCTTGTTTAACATAAATGGTTTTGGATAGGAATGCTGTCATACAGTGCATGGTAAAGTTGTGCAGATTGTGCAGGGATGTTAATGCAGGTTGCACTTGAATTTTTATTCCATGGACGCTTTACGGAACACAACTTTAAAGGTGTTGTATTTGGGTCCTCAGCAAATCACATGTAGAGACGATACCAGCAGATGAAACACAGGCAGGGGATAGATCATTGGATACGTCAGAGACAGCGAGACTTTTTGGATGGGAGGTTTTGGAGGCAGATGGATCAGTGTCTGAAAAACAGAAAGAACACTACTTATCACCAAATGCAGAAGAGACTTCTGGATTAGTAAAGGCCCTTGTTGGTGTTTTCCACAAAGGGTAAGTTTAACAATAGTCTAATAGCATGCACCAAAGAATATTTAATAATTGATATTCCAGAACATCTAATGTGATATTATGCCCACTTTCGATTTTTTCCTACCTTTTCTTTTTTTAATGAAAATTAAAACCTCAAATAAATTTTGAAAAGAATGTATTTTTATATTTAACTTTGTGTATTGACTTACATGTTCAATATTCAGTGCTTATTTATTCTTTACAGTTTTGAAACAGTAGCATCCATCCTGGGCCCATCTAGCTCTGCTTTAGTGGATGTCGATCACCCCCTTGATGTTCCTACTGTGCGCCTAATGAACAGGAAGTTGACTCCATCTACTGAGCTTTTACCTTGTTATACTGATAGCCAAACTCCTCCACAAAAGATAGAGGACAATTCTGAGGGCATTCTCGCTAAACAAGAATATCCAACAAGTGTCGAACCATACATGTGGAACTTGGTTGATGATCAGTTAGTCGCTTCATTACCAATTACTGACAATGATGACAGCCTTCTTGTTTCATGTATGAAGCCATGGCCACTGAAAGAAGAGGATAGAAGGGGTATAAAAGAAGTTAGTGAAGGAACAGATGAATATGAGTTACCTCTTAATCAGCAGCATTCAAAGGACAGATTGCTGATTGAGCAGAACTCTGTTCAAACATTGAAGTGCCTGGAAAGTTCGCTAGCAGGACACCAGGACGGTGTAGAACAAGATGGTGTAAAAACGTTTTCTTCTCAACCAGAGAAAGGGTGAGTGATGGTTGAGTGTTTTTTGGTTGCATGGTGTGTGTAACCTGAAAATTGATTTTTGGTTATATATTTTTTTACATTGGGTTGTTTATAACCATATACCAATCAGAAAATATTGATGGTCAAAGGGTATTGCGAAATAAGATCCTCGCTGTCTTTGTTTCTTGTGTGATACTGTAACTTTTGAATTATTGTTGCATCTCTAAAACTGAATTAATTTAAACAATCAATTAACTAAGAACATTTTAGGAACATTATGAATCCTTTTAATCCATCATTTTACTGCAAAAAGAATGCCTACTATCAGTGCATTGCACAGCAGCTGATTCTGAAGTGTGTCTTCTCTTTTCTCTAAGCCCGACACAAACAAGCTCAAAAACGCTGTCTGCATCTCCCCTCCACCCCACTGATGGAAACAAACAAAGAAGTACACTATCTGATGTACTTCTGAACAGATCCACATGTGATCAAGACAATAATCCAGTGGTGCCACTAGCTGACAGTGGCGGTCCCACGCAAGACGAAAAGCAAAAGAGAACAGTTCCACCTCAACTGAAACAGAGTGATCAAGAAATGTGTGTAGTTCCAGTAAGGCCAAACAGAAAGAAGGATAAGTTAACAGAAGACCATAAAGTAGTTCCTTTGTTTCGTAAGCCTGTCGCCGGATTTAGCCCTGTTCAGTCCAAAAGGATGGAGGCTATCACGAAGAGTTCTCTACAGTCATTCTCTGACCCTATCCACACCTGCTGCATGGAACCTCAAATTATTTCTGCTTTGGGTGGTGAAACACAATCCAACTCACTTCTTTCAGAAAGGATACAGACAGAAGACAATACAACAGAACCATCTCAGCTGTTTCATAATCTATCTAAACAGACAGCGTTGGAGCTAGTTAGCTCAGAGGACACAGAACAACCCTCTAGTACTCTGGATTGGCCTAGAACAGATAGTATAACCAGTGTCCACTCGTCTTCTAGCACAGTGCCTTCTTTGAAAGCAAAAGAATTGAAATACATTCCCCCTAGGCCAGAGCCAGATGTGTTCAATGATGAGCACATTGCCCATCTTTCAATAATTAAGAAAATACATCTTCCAAAACGAGTAAGAAAAGCTGGAAGACTCAGTAGTGACAAGGACATCACTGCAGCAGATGACTCGCAACAAGTTTACAAGCTGCCATTAGATGGTAACACATTTGCTAATATGTTCAACATTATGAGTCAAAAGGCAGACAAGTCCTTAGCTGTCAAAAATGCGAAACAGTCTGAGCTAATTAAAAATCCTGTTCCAAAGCCTCGTGGGAGAAAACATGTTAGTGGCTCCTTCCAAGACCAGAGTACCACTGCAGCAAGTGCATCTCAGACTGGGTCACTAAATGCAGGGCAAGCTGATCTGTTGAATATTCCTTCCAGACCCGACGAGCTGCCACAAGGTGAACACTGTAAAGACTGCTCTAATATTTCTGTTGAACCTTCTTCACCCTCAGGTGGGTCTGGTGCTGCATTGAGGAGAACCAGAATTACATTAGAGCAAAATGCTCATGCAGTGTATGGTGATACTTCAGAAAAAATACCTGGACCCTCATGTCTACCTGTACCCAAAGAAAGAAGGAAACGTCACTGTGATTCCTTCCTAGGTGATGCAACACCTGTTTCTCATTTAGACAGGATTGGTGATGGAACTGATACTAAAGCAATCCCAGAAAAAAACATATCTAGCACGGCTGTTCCATTTCATCTAGTCAACAAGCACCTTAGAAACACTCACATACCATGTGCATACAATTCATCTTCCAAAGAAATGGAATTATCTCAGACAATCCCAGGTGAAATATCTCGCAAGACAACAGAGGAAAGCTCAAGGTCTCTTGATGCCCATTTAAAATCTGATGCCGCTTCAGTTGCAGTCCAGGATGAAGAAGACATTTTATTGCAGCTGGAGAGGGATGTGCTAGAAGCTATGCAAGAAGTGTTTACTCAGAGACCGTCCCTAGAAAATAATGAAGAAATTCAGAGTGAACTCCTTAAGGATTGGACCTTTACAGATAAACCATTTGTTAGAAACATCTTACAGAATGATAAAGTTGCTTCAGAGAAGGAGAACATCACAAAGGTCCTGAAAGGAGAGGTCAATAGGTCTGGGACTGTCACGGTTACTTCCTCTCAGGATGACTGGCTGCATGTAGAGCATAAAAAAGAGAATGAACCTATGGAATTAAACACAAGGAAAGTGAGAGATGAAGAGTTGGACTTTTTGTCTGTAGAAGTAGCTGCTGGTTCAGAGAATCAAAGGTAAGTTTAATCAATAAACAAACTATTGCAGGATGCACTCAACTAATATTTGTTTTAAGTTTTTCAGTGTGCATAAAATTATTTCTAGGTTTGAATTATCAGACTTTTTAATGTATGTGGGATTTTTAGCAGTATTAAAGGTCATTGGTAACAGGTGCATGTTAAACAAAACATGCATTTATGTAATGATGTGTTTTTTTTTAGGTCGTCAGGGCAGCTTGTACCTGTTCCTCGTGGCAAGAAGCGTTTGAGTGGTTCTTCGCTGAACAGCACACAAGCTGGTGGCCTCCAACAAGCCTTTGAGCCATCAACACCTCAGAAAAGACCTGCAGAGGGAGCTTCTGATGAGGTGAGTTAAATCTGAGTGAATCAGTCTTGGTATTGTGAGTTGATAGCTGAAAATGTCAGGTTTTTTGGTAGAATTGAAACCGCCAACACTTTTCCATTGTTACTGCACTTCAAGCAACTCTTCAGTATTTGTTTTGGGGAAAATAGTTCAGAACAATCCCTTTTATATATGGATTGAAAAGTATCCATTATTTTTAAAAGTCCGGGTGATGCAAATCAGATTAGACCAGATTATGTCTATGGTTAGCTCTGGTGGTATGTGGTCATTTACAATGTTATGGCAACAGCATGGCTATGGGCCTCTCAACAGACCAGAATGAGTCAAAAGGTGATGTTAAATGGTCTTAGGAAACATAAATTGTCAAAAGGGTTGTTATACATAGAGCCCAAACTCTGATATAAATTTGTTGGGGCTTCTGTAACGTGGACTTAAATGTGTTGGGAATTTATCCAGAGTACTGGAATTTATCCAGTACTCTGTACAACAAACAAAAGCAAGCCCTGAAGCCTCTCTTTACATATCTTACTTATGTAAGATATGTCTATGAAGACAAGACAGAGGTAGTGATTTTTGGCAGATCCACTGCTGATTCCTTGACTAGTCTTGGCTCTTTGGCCCAGTATGTTAAGCCGGTTATTACTAATTTAGGGGTTAAGATGGATGCTGGTTTTAAGATGGAAGCACCATCAGAGCCGTTATAAAATCCAGCTTTTTCCACTTAAGGCAGCTAGCCAAAGTAAAACCTGTTCTTTCCAGACAGCACTTCGAAACAGTGATCCATGCATTTGTGACCACATGGCTGGATTACTGTAACTCACTTTATATAGGAATCAGTAATTTATATACTTCCCAGCTTCAGAGGGTACAAAATGCTGCTGCACGTCTTTTAACAGGTACACGAAAATTTGACCACATTTCCCCTGTTTTAGCTTCCTTACATTGGTGCATTTTAGGATTGATTTTAAAATCCTCTTATTTGTTTTTAAAGCTCTTAATAGCCTTGCCCCTCCCTATCTGTCTGAGCTGTTACACTCTTACACCCCCTCCCGTTCCCTCAGGTCAGCTGATCAGTTGCTTTTGAGGGTCCCAAAGACAAAATGCAAGCTCAGAAGGGATTGTGCTTTTTCTGTGGCAACTCCTAAGCTATGGAACGATCTGCCTTTGAGCATAAGACAGGCCTCTTCACTTGCTATTTTTAAGTCTCTTCTTAAGACTCATCTTTTTTCTTTGGCTTTTGGCACAATCTGAGAGATTTCACTTTGTTTTATTGTGTCTGTTTCCAGTATGTATTTTATATTCGATTCTTTCTATTTCATAATTGCATTGTATTTTATGATTGTGTACAGCACTTTGGTCCTGTCGGTGTATAAAGTGCTTCATAAATAAAGTTGGTATGATATGGTATCTTCCAAATTGTAAATTATGGATCTGGTCAGCTCAAAGCAATTGATAAAATTTTCTCAACAAGAAGACTGGGCAAAGGAGAGCCCTTGTGCCCCAGCTGGACATTTGCAGCTAGACACTCGGTGGACTCTTGGGAGGAGGATCATATGTCTGTCCATTTTTTTAAATTATACCTTTATTTTTACAAGTCATTAAGAACAAGTTCTTATTTAAAATGGTGGCCTGACAAGTGGAGTAACCACTTAGGAAAAGGGAAGTAGGGCTAAAATAAATACAATACATTAGTAATACATACATAAAATACAATTTAAAACACAACAGACAACACAAAAATGACTACGATTTGTCAGCCGAGGATGTTGAAAATGCATACAAAATTGGATTTATGATAACAGGACTTCTGTTTTTTGGAACTGGCAGTTACCTGGTGTATCAAGGAATTCTGAAAACATCAGCAGCTGTTTAGGCCCATATCACGGCTGCCTGAACTGTGTGAGGGATATGTCCGCTACCAGCACTTAGACTGAAATGCTGTGCTAGCAGAACTGCAGGCCACCTGTTGTTCCTGAACTTGCTGGCGGGATGAATTAGATCTTGGAGAAGCTGGTCCCACAAATTTGGCTGTTTGGAATCGCCATTGACATGTACCAGTGAGACTTTAAGGCAGAAAAAAGAAGAGTAGGTCTGCCTACTCGAAAACAAATGATACTATGAAATCTGGCTTCCCTGCAATTTTAATTTCTCCTGGATATTATATAAACAAAACGCTCTGTGATATCTGTGACCTGGAACAGAGCACTACTGAACTGCCTGATACATTCCATCACTATCAAAGACAATGGCTGCTGTCTGGGACAGTTCACGGACCTACACTAACACACACACACGATTACACTAACATACATGCACACAGACCGCCTTCACTGCGCTTTCCCTTTACCTGCTGCTTTCTGTTTTAGCTGTACTGTCAGAAAGGCCAGATTAGAGACCTTAATTTTTAGCTTTAAGGATTTACTTCATTATTTTTATTACAATGAAACAAAAATAAGTCTAATTCTAGCTCGTTGAAAAGTTGGACAAAACTACTTTAGAAACCTTCAAGGATTTACCCAGTTTATTTCTTTTTATTGTTAGAAACAATTAGTGATGAAACTTGTTCCAGTGAAACTAAAGAAGTCCAGTTAAGAATTGACTTATCTTATTCTTGTATAATGAAACAAAATAAGTTATTCCAGTTGTGAATTTAGAAAAGTTGTATAAAAGTACTGAGGATCAGAAATCCCAGCAAAATATATTTATAGGGTTATGGGATATACACTCTGAGCACTTCTCCTCTCTCTGCCATGGAAGATGGAAAGCAGCCTGCTCCGCGCACACACACAAACGCACACGCAAAACAGACAGGGTGGTTTGATCAGCCGGTGCACTGAGACAAAACTTTGTGAGAGTAAAATGAGAAAGCCTCGCTTAATCATGGGATCTGAATTAAATACAGCACGCCCATCAGCGTCTAGAAACCTGAAGTGTCTGATAAACTGACTGTACAGATAAAGTTGGGAGGTGTACTTTCTTGCCTAAAAACATCTTAAAACTTGTGAAGGACAGTTTAGCCTTGCAGCACACAACCCCACCCATTGAGCAAAGCCCTGGGTTTTTTAAAACGTCCTACCCCTCAAGTAGGGTATTTTTGCCGTAAAAGCCTTGGGAAAGTGAAATCCTACAATTGGAAACAATAGGTGGGCTTTCAAAAGCCCACCTAGCATTTTAAGTGAAGAGGTATACTGACGGAATTTGGAATTATGTGTTTGGTTGAATATATTCCAGCACTAATAATTGCACTACCTTACCTTCTCATGACGATGACACCAGACATTTTACTATGACACTTTAGAAGACTGTTAGATGCACTTTACAGGATAAAAACAAGCACTCTGTTATAAGGAAATTCAAAAGTCCATGCATTGTGTAATTTAGTTGTGATTCAAGTCGAAGGATCTACTTGAGATTGTTTGTCCCCTTACAGGTTTCTTCTGTTTTTATCTTCTTGTTGCATTTAAATGTTTCAGATCATTCAATAAATCTTAATATTGAACACAGATAGTTAAATTATTATAATTAACTGTGATTAAATAATATTTTTTATAAACCTCAACTCAGTTTCACAAGCCAATTTAACAAACCAAAGCCTGATTTTTACCTGATCTGCAGATATTATAATTAATTTAAATAGAACCTTTCTGACAGCTGAAAGAAAAGTTACACATTTAAAATTGTTCACAAACAATAGAAAAACAAAATCATTGACATCTCTCAGCCTGGGAAGGGTTACAAAATCATTGAATCTGCTCACTGGGACACCAGCAGCAGGGGTGAACGCTCCCAGGAGAGGCCTTACTCCCAAAGCACATCAATGATTCATCCGGGAGGTCACCAAAGAACCCAGGACTACATCTAATGCTCTGCAGGCTTCACTGTCTCAGTTAAGGTCAGCATTCATGATTCTTTATTGAGAAAGAAACAGCAAAAATGAATGTTCCAAGGCCAGAACCACGGCTGACCCAAAAGAACATGAAGGAATGTCTCACATTCACCTTAAAACTTGTTGATGGTTTTCAAGACTTTAGCAAAAACATTCTGGGGACTGATGAAACAAAAGTGGAATTTTTTGGAAGGTGTGTATAATGTTAGATCTGACCTAAAACTAACTCAGCATTTCAGAAACAGGTTGTTGTACAATAAAAGGTTTGGTTTGGATTTTAATAACTATTAAAAAGTAAAACTATTAACAAAGTTAATCATTTTGATCAAAATTAACAAAACAAGGCACCACCTGATTGTCAGGAGTCAAAAGCAAAACAGTTCTCAGTCGCTGTCAGTTGTTTCATGAACGCCTGCCTGGTGAGGTTTGGTATTAAAGAACAATAGATGGAGTGAATTTGTGACCTGGCGTTCTCAAACAAAAATCTCTGCACACAATAAACACAACTTCTTTCCAAAATAGAATGTATCATTAAAATATTTGAACTACCTGTTAGATTACTTTAATCAACAAATTTTTTAACAAGCCTAGTAACACTCAACTGAACTACTTAGTAAAAAGGAAAGAAATAAAACTTATAAAGTACTGGAAAAATAAACAGGTAATATAAAATATTTTTATAGCTATTTAACAATAACATTTCGTTTAAACAACCAGTACCAACGCAAAGCAGAAGGGTAATGTAAAATATTTGAATAAATTAACATATAATTACAAGTTGCCAAAGTAGTGCTCAATAACTTTTTGGATAATTGATTATTTATATTGTGTCCAAAAAATACAAAAAAGCAACACAACTCACCTCTATATCATTGTGTGGCAACTACATCCCCTCTCCGTGCTGTCTTCACTCCTTTAACCAGCGCTTTTAATTTTTGTAATGTTTGGAGGGGGGCGGGGGGTTATCGGCGGTAAAGTGTGTTATTTAGTGAAATAAATCGCTTCTCTCTGCATTGCTGTTCACCTGTCATTGTTATCCAGGTAATTTATTAAGAATCATGATCATTATTAAAAGCAACTGCTATATAAACACTAACCACGACAACAGTAGATGACCTTCACTGGTGCAAGGACACAGTTTGGCGCTGCAGTGCAGAAACAAACTTGCGGTGTAGCTCGGTGTTTTTACACGGGAGATGGTGAGTAAACGATTCAGTGGCGCCTGCAGCTGTATGGCCATTACAGATCATGCCTAGCCTACCTGATTTTGCTTTGATTAAAAGAAAAACCTTAGCATAATTATTTGACCTACATATGTCCATACTAAAATTTTATTGATGAGTATACATGCATCTTTATCTGGCTACTGATGCTTTTCCCATTAGCTTACTGTGACTGTGCGGTGAAGCTAAAAACAAAAATATGGACTTTTAAGCAGGTTAAAAAATTGGCCAAAAAGAGTGGTATTGAAGCGAATGTTGTCGCTTCACCTGCTCCTCTGGATGTCCTCCTGATAAAATCCTGCAGTTGCCCCAAATTCAAGTAAGGTGGTTAACAACAAAGTTTACTTTGAGAGAAAAAAACAAGGAATGAACACAAGCATTTATTCATTTCAATAACTGTTAACAAGCGCCAAGCTGCTGACATCACCCCAGCACGCAGGATTTATAGATGCAGAGCAACGGACGTTGTGAACTATTACCAAGTCCAAATCTCCTCAGAATCTTCCATAATAACCCTTCTTTTCTTTTTGTCTCCGGCAAAGCAGTCGCTGCGGTGATCTTTGTTCAGCTCCAGGCTGTCAGGCAGGAGTTTGTGGATGTGAAGAGTTGATTAAGATGCTGTTTGGACATTGGTGAACAGAGGGAGCTCTTTAGTCGTCGGAGGCTTGCATTTGACATGGGTACCGTCATTAATATAGAAGAATGATAAAAAATAGGTTGTTTTTATTGCTGATGTAAATCGGATTTGGCAGCTGAAACGTTTTCTTATTAAATTCAGAAAAATAAAAATAAAATCAAAGGTTTTGCTTCTGCTTTGTTGTATGGTTGGCTCCCTGGTCCCCCCCCTTTTCCGGCACCAGTGCTCTGAACTTACATTTGATCTCGAGAGGTTTTGCAGTATTTGCAGTCTGGTGAAGTGCTTGCCGTTTAATCGGACACCACACACTTTTCTTTTGTGTCGTTATGGTGGTGTCTCTCAGGTTATGAAAATCGGCTGACATATTTTTAAATCTTGCCGTGTGAGCCTGGCATTACCAGATTTGATTATTGATGATGCTCTACGGCGGAAAATCATGTAGGAGATTTATAGAAACAATCTGTGTGGGAGCAAACATCCACTGCTGAGTGGACCCTCAAAAATACAAATGTTTTTAACAGTCAGTAGATATCTTGAAAAGTTGCATGTGGAAACTTTTTTTTCCTTTAGAAATGAAAATTGAAATAAGTTGTCCTCACGTGTACTTAGAGACATCCAAGGGTGACATTAGGCACACAGCTGTTTTTTTTTTTTTTTTTTTTTTTTGCAAGACCAAACCTGTTTGTCCTTTGGTAGCATTAATCAGATAAATATTTATTGTTGGATAACATAAAGGAAATATTGAGGCAGTTGGCAGCTTTATAGACTTTAAGAATAAGTAAAGCTTGCCCAGTGACCATCCACACTAAAAAAGCAAACAATTGACTCAGTAAAGCATTGTCCTTCCATTCTGGCAACTGTCCAGCAGTGAGGAGGTCTTCCAAAAACTGTTTTATGCACCAAGCTCAGTTCAGATATTAGCAACATCTTTCTTACTGTCATGGGTTGCTGTCACCATGGACACAGTACCAATGAGACTACCAGCACCTCAGAAATGTTCCTGCTTCAGTAAAAAGGATAATGTTTGGTTAGTGAATAGTGGCCAAAAAGCAGGCATGATTACACAACCAACCCACTTAACAAAAGAATGTGACCCATACCACTGTCATTTGACACAGATTTCATTTAGTCCCGCAAACATTCTCCTGTATGGTTTTAATGGGACCATGAAGCATAGATTTGTTCACATCTTGATGTTGCAACAGTGCTGGAGAGATTTTGATTGGATGGAAAACTAGCTGCTCTGATTTCAAAATGTTTGTTTAAGCTATTTTAAATGGTTTATTTCTTCAAACCTATTTCATATATAAAGATGAGTTGTTATTATCTGCAGCAATATAAAGTTACAGTTCTGTGCCCCATTGAGTCTGTTTTATTTTGTATGTTGCAGAATACTGTGGCTAGTCCCACATTAGTGACCTCCAGTCAGTCTCTCCTGGAATGGTGTCAGAATGTAACTCAGGGACACAAGGGAGTGAAGATCACAAACTTCAGCACTTCCTGGAGGAATGGCCTGGCATTTTGTGCCATTCTGCATCACTTCCACCCAGGAAAAATGTAAGAAACATCTGCCATACAAAATACTCTTTACTACATACAAATTGCTGTACAAGGTTTCTCTTTTCATTTGTCATCTTCTAGAAAATTTGAAATGCTGAACCCGTATGACATCAAGGACAATAACAAAAAGGTTAGAGGTTTTATCTTGGTTTTCATTTTCTGTTCTAGTCTTGACTGCATTTGCCCAATCAAATACAGTCAAACATTAAAAACCTAACCATCTCATCTCTCTTCACACGTTTCAGGCCTTTGATGGTTTTGCTGAACTTGGGATTTCCAGACTAATAGAGCCTTCAGATATGGTTATGCTCACAGTACCGGACCGCCTTATTGTTATGACTTACCTCAGCCAAATACGAACCCATTTCACAGGCCAGGAGCTCAGTGTGCTTCATATAGATAAGAACAGCAGTGAGTCTAATTATGCAGTATCAGGAAACCAGGAGGTCCAAGAGGACCCAGAGGCAACTGTTCGCTACTGTGCCCAGAAACTCCAGGAAAAAGGTCTAAGCCTTGAGATTATTGGGAGTGGAAGTCCAGCAGAGGATGACTCCAGAGGAAGTAATGACACAGCGCCACCTCTTAGATCCAAACGACTGCAGACTCCTGGGACAGGGGGAACTACCAGCTCTCAATCTCCTGTGGCACCACCAAGGTCTCATTTCCTATCCAAGTCTGGCTTCTCCCGTGTCAAAGATGCTGATCTTGTCAAGAAGCGTCGATCACAAAAGAAGAGTGGGTCCATTGATGATGGAGATATATCAGTGGTATGATGCCTTTTTTACTACTTTTGTTTGCTCTCTTTTGACCTGCTTGTCTTTTACTTATGGCTAAAATTCAAGGATCTTGTTTCTGTTTCTCTAGGCTGGTACTGAGCAAGAGGGGAGGAATTCAGACACTGGTATATGTTCTTCAGAGGGTTTTGTCAGATATGCTGTTACAATATGCATTTCAGATGATTTTATTTATTCTTCTTTTCTGTGTTTACTTTATGCAGAAAGAACAGAGTTTGTAGTTGTAGAAGAGAAACCAGAAGGCCAGGTGAGTTGGCCGTTTTATGGAACTAATATAGATCTTTATAGATACTGACAATTCCTAAAGAGAACAATTTTTCTGCTTTCTCATATTGTTAGTTTCTTCTCAATCGTGTATTGTTGAAACATATTAATACATTTTTGTGAATATTCATGTATCCAGGACACAAGCCAGTATGTGTTACATCAGATGGAAGCATTAGAAGCAGAACAAAACCACATTGACAACAGAGCAGGTGTGGTGGAGCGGAAACTCAGACAGTTAATGGAAACAGGTACAGTACATACTGGGAAATGCATGAACAACAGGTTCAATTCTGCTTTAGGGTTTGGTACATTTCTGGTTATATTTAAATTGTTTTAGAAACTGGTAATTTATAAGTTGAAACCCTGGAGATGAATGACTTGTGTGGCATATTCCAATTAAAGGGAAATAGTTTACTCTTATGAAACACTTTAAATTGCCTTTTATTCCATACAGTGCATTGAACAGGTTTTTACCCTTTATCCACCTTATTCCTTTATCCCAAAATGTATTCCATGCATTCTGTTAGCAATTTCCAGGATAGCATTTTTACATGTAAACAACAATCTCTTGCAGGGAACATCCAGATAAAATTAAGACATAAGGCATCCTCTGCCTTATTTCTATTTTGTATTTTTATTCTTATTTTTCTTATTTACTTCTTTTTTTTTTGATCCACTGTATAAACGAGGACACACTGTATATAACTGATGCACCTTGTTTTACTTTTGACACCCTCTTCTGTTTATTGACTACTGAGCCGATGTGACAAGTGAATTTCTCCAATGTGAGATCAATAAAGCCTATCTTATCTTATCTTTAAACACGTGTTAACGTTAACTTTAACATCCTAAACAGGGTAATACTGCCATCCTAGCCTCACCCTTGTTAGTGGAGATGACCTGGAGAAATGATCTCAGATTACATGGACCACCATAATGAATTGCCTTGTCAACTCCACTGCTACAGACAAGAGCTGAGGAACAAATGTAATTTAATGTGGTATTTATTTATCTGCCATTTTCTATGCCTTTAAATTACTGAGAGCAGATTAGTTGTGTATTTGACAATTTTTAAATGGTTTTTGTTGTCCAGTGAGAGTGTGGCCACTAAAGGAAAGACTGGGATGTCAGGCACTGATTACTTCTCACCAATCATAAAAGGACATAACAATGTAATAATTCCAAATCTGTTCTCAACAGGATTTTTAACCTTTCCAGAGGCCAACATGTCTTCTGTTGTAATTGGTTGCACCAAAAGATATTTCTCATCCCTGAGTATCTGCCCACAAGTTTACATCCTCCTTGTTCCGTTTAAATTTTGATTCTTCAGCCACATTGGTATGGATTCCTAAACTGTTTAGTGGTTGAAAAGAATCCGCTCATAGAGGAATGAATCCGTTTTTACCATACACCCACCTGAAGCTTCATCTGAATAAAGGTACTGCCAGAAACCGTGCACCAGGTAGACCTATTCAGACATGTCCAAAGCTTTGGTAGCACATCTGTAGGTCTGGGATTGTCTTTGTTTCACCTGCTGCTATCATACCAGACGTTGTTTACATTATCAATCCTCAAAAAGTAATTGTTAAATCATGTATTAATTGTGATTAGACCATTTTTTTAGTTGGACATCAGTAAACATCCCCTGCCATGTTCTTTGCTAGACCTGTAGAATCAAGATATCACTTAAATAAAACCTATCTGACTGCATGAAGTAGACTGAGAGATCAGAGAAAGGAGAAAACATATACAGTGGGTACGGAAAGTATTCAGACTCTTTTAAATGTTTCACTCTTTGTTTCATTACAGCCATTTGCTGAAATAAAAAAAAAATATTTTATTTCTCATTAATAATGTACACTCAGCAACCCATCTTGACAGAATAAAACAGAAATGTAGAAATGTTTGCAAATTTATTTAAAAAGAAAAACTCAAAGTCAACTATCACTGCAGCCCTCTACCAGTCGGGGCTTTATAGCAGAATGGCCCGACGGAAGCTTCTCCTCAGTGCAAGACATGTAAGCCTGCATGGAGTTTGCTAAAAAACGCATGAAGGACTCCCAGACTATGAGAAATAAGATTCTCTGGTCTGATGAGACAAAGATTGAACTTTTTGGCCTTAATTCTAAACGGTATGTGTGGAGAACACCAGGCACTGCTCATCACCTGCCCAATACAGTCTCAACAGTGAAGCATGGTGGTGGCAGCATCATGCTGTGGGGGTGTTTTTCAGCTTCAGGGACAGGGCGACTAGTTGCAATCGAGGGAAAGATGAATGCGGCCAAGTACAGAGATATCCTGGAAGAAAACCTTTTCCAGAGTGCTCTGGGCCTCAGACTGGGCCGAGGGTTTACCTTCTAACAAGAAAATGACCCTAAGCACACCGCTAAAATAACAAAGGACTGGCTTCGGAACATCTCTGTGTCCATTCTTGTCTGGCCCAGCCAGAGCCCTGACCTAAACCCAATTGAGCATCTCTGGAGAGACCTGAAAATGGCTGTTCACCAATGTTTACCATCCAACCTGACAGAACTGAAGAGAATCTGCAAGGAGGATCCCCAAATCCAGGTGTGAAAAACTTGTACTAGCTCAAAAGGGTGCTTCTACTTAATACTGATCAAAGGGTCTGAATACTTATGAGCATGTGATATTTCAGTTTTCTTTTTTAATACATTTGCAAACATTTCTACATTTCTGTTTCTTTCTGTCAGGATGGGGTGCTGGGTGTACATTAATGAGAAATAAAATTAACTTTTTTGATTTCAGCAAATGGCTGCAATGAAAGAAAGGCTGAAAAATTTAAAGGAGTCTGAATACTTTCCGTACCCACTGTATATGTTTTCTCCTTTCTCCGATTTCTCAGTCTACTTCATGCAATCAGATTTTTTTATTTTTATTTTTTTATTTAAGTGATATCTTGATTCTACAGGTCTAGCAAAGAACATGGCAGGGGATGTTTACTGATATCCAACTAAAATAATTGCCTAATCACAATTAATTCACGATTTAACAATTACTTTTTGAGGATTGATAATGTTAACTTCTGGTACAGATGTGCTACCAAAGCTTTGGACATGTCTGAATAGGTCTACTTGTTGCACTGTTTCTGGTTGTACCTTTAATCAGATGAAGCTTCAGATGGGTGTATGGTCTGGGTCTATTGGACTATTATTACAACATGGAAGAAGGTGGGTCAGTGACTCGCATTGGGCTTATCAGTGCTGCTGTGTATGAGCCTGAAACGCCCATCAGTAAATGAGAGCCAAACTTTTCTGAAGGACGAAAACCAAAATTAACAAAGGGAGTGCTGTTGCCTGAAGTATTGAATCCAGATACAGTACTTTAAGGAAATTTCAGACAAACACCTTTTGTTCTTCTGATTATGTATTGGCAGCCCTGATAAAAAGTAAAATGTACGGGTAAGTTTAGGATAGTCTGGGGTTCACTGTCTTGCCCAAGTATGATACATAAAGAGATATTTTTAAGAGCTTATTATTCTATAACAACTGTCAGAGAGTATGTAACCGTAATACTTTTGCTTCTGCAGGCAGTGACAAGGTGGAAGAAGAGAGGCTGATTCAAGAATGGTTCACTCTGGTTAACAAGAAGAATGCTTTAATCCGAAGGCAGGACCATCTGCAGCTGCTGTAAGATGTCTTCTTTAGGATCCTTCAAACAAGTCTTCTAAGAAATGTCATATTTTAGTGCTATATGCTTAAATCACAAAACAATTCACCATAAAACCCCCTAAGCAACAGTCAAGTGTACATCCCATGATCTTACCTGGTGAGAGTAAACTACTGTATATTGTCTGTTTCAAATATACCATACCATACCAACTGTATTTATAAAGCACTTAAAACAACCATAGTACCAAAATGCTGTACAGTTACAGTCACTAAACACAACAGCAATCACAGTCCATAAAAGCCTGAACAAAAATGAAAACAAACACACAAAATTTAACTAAAATTAAAACTCAATATCTCAGATAATGCCAAAACCCAAGGAGAAGGGTTTTAAGAAGTGATTTAAAAGTGAAAGCGAGGAAAGCGGCCTGTCTGATCCCCAAAAGCAGGTAATTCCACAGATTAGGAGCAGCAGCAGAAACTGCAGAAGCCTCTCAAAGCTTCCATTCGGTTTTTGGGATGCTCAGGAGAAGCTGTTCTGCTGACCTGAGAGGGTGGGAGTGGGTATAGCAGGGGGGTGGAGCAGCTGAGTGAGGCAGAGCCAGGCAAGACCATGTAATGCTTTAAAAACAAATAAAAGGACTTGAAAATGAATCCTAAAATGTACAGGCAACCAGTAAAGTGAGGCTAAAACGGGAAATGTGCTCATGCTTTTTTGTGTGGCAGCCTTTTGGACTCTCTGGAGATGAGCAATGGAGGATGCACTGACCCTTACATAAAGTCCATTACAGTAATCTAACCGAGTAGGGATGAAAGAGTGGATTACTGCCTCAGTTCTCTCTAGACAGAATCGGCTTGACTTTAGTCAGCTGCCTTAAATTTAAAAAAAGCTTCTTTTCACCACTGCTCTTATATGATTATCAAATTTAAAGGAGCTATAACTACGATATTTACTGTAAAAATCAACCTTAATCAATTTCATTTGTCACCCAGGATAGAAGTCACATTCCCTATAAATAATGTTCTCTCCATCAACAATTTCTTTGTCGAGTTTTTCTCCTTTCGAACCTAGAGCTACGTAACCAGACTCTCACCAGAAGGATTTCGTTTTGCAGAGCTCCACACATCCATCCGGGATTGCTCCACTGAAGATGTATTTGAGAAGGAGGGGCCTTATCAAAAATTGTTGCATATGATTGGGTAAACCACCTGTCCATCTTTACTAATGTGCCACAAGCTTTTGCCAAACCCGGTCGGGAGAAGGGCAAAAACATTGTTTCCACTAACAAAAGCCTTCAAAGCTGTTCTTTGGTGTTGTTTTAAATAATTTATTAGATTAGATTGGACAACACTAATGAAATAGCAGCATCAATGTTGCCACTTGCTTCCGTGCTGCGAGCCGCCATTGTTGTCTCAATCCAAACAGTTGCTTCTCTGACACGTCACGTCTACGAAAATCCCACCCGGCGATCCTGATTGGCTTGTCCATTTTGTGTGGTATTGAAATCCCTCCCAATGGCAGCGATTTCAGATGGATGTGTGCAGCCGTGTGGAGCTTGGCGGAACTATATCCACCTCTCAGATAAGATCTGAACCACTCCAATGCTGTGCCCCTAATGCCCACCCACTGCTCCAAATGAGAAAATAAAACCTGATGGTCCACAGTATCAAAAGCAGCAATTAAGTCCAAAAGCACCAAAAAAAAACACAATCTCCAGTCAGTGGCCAAGAATGTCATCAAAACTTTTAAAAGACTTGATAGTATGCTGTGTAGTGATTTAACACCACAATGTAAAGCCGGTTAAACCATTTGCTCTTTTAAAAAGATCATAAATTGGTTGTACACTATATTTGCAATGATAAGGATAAGGTAAGGATAAAATGATTTGTTATTATACAAACAAGGTACATACAACAAAGTTTTGTAGATCAGATGGAGGGTTAACCTAAGCCACTGCAATTGAGCTTTGACAAGAAAAGTAGTTTGGAGATTGGCCTATAGTTGGAAATATCAAATTTAAAGATGGTTTAAAGGTCTTCTAAAAACATTTTGATTTGTAGACACATATCTTTTTATTTCTATTGATGGAGACAAATCTGAAATTACTTTGTTGGTTACTCACTTTATTACCACAGACTGACTTTATTGTCAAGTAGTGTTTTTTCAAGCTGTTGAGGTCTTGATACTATAATACATGCATTCCCCCTGTCAGAATAAACATAGCCTTTGTCATGTTTTATTGTCAACAGGTTGGAAGAACAAGACTTGGAAAGGAGATTTGAGCTGTTAACCAAAGAGCTTCGACACATGATGGCAATTGAAGGTAAACATTTCTGTCTAACAAGGAATTCATCAGAAACTGTGTATTATTCAGTAGTTGCCTAACACTTAGTGGTGTCTGGGACTGATTGTAGCTACATATTTTGTCGTCAATAGTTAAGCTTTTGATCAGTGATTTTTCAGATCAGTAAACTTCCTCTGTACTGATTCATCTTAAGGCCACGTCTTTAGGCCTGTGGATCATCTGTTCTGTTCTCTTGACCAGTTTCCTGTTTTCATCATGAAAATGTTCTTCTCTGTCTCATTGCTGTTCCTGCATTACTTCCTACCAATTGATGCTGCAGAGTGCCAGAAGACCCAGGCTCACAAACACAGAGAGCAGCTTCTGCTCCAGGAGCTTATTTCTCTAGTCAACCAGAGAGATGAGCTGGTTCACAATTTGGATGCCAAAGAAAGAGGGTAAGACAAATCCACTTATGCCGTCATACAAGTGTATAATACTCTAAAGTCAGAACCAAATACCTTGGACCTTTTCTAATGGAGTGATTGTGGCAATATAATTTATTCTTGACACAAAGATATACTGAAAACAAAGTTATTCCAACTTTCTGGACATCAATGCTATCCTCCGGGTACTCCGGCTTCCTCCCACAGTCCCACAACATGACTGACTCTAAACTGTCACCCCCCTCCCACCCCCCACCCCCCACCCCCCCAACACACACACACGCAGACACATCTCACCCACATACATGACCCTGCGTGGTACGGTGGGTATAGAAAATGGATGGATGGTTGCACAGCAATGTATATTTTTTTTAAAAGTACTGTACAGATATCTCAAAGTGGTGCTCTTTCCAGCAGTTCTGAGGGGTGTCTGAGAACTGGGCAACTAATGAAGTGGACTTAGAATTGTTACTCTGCCAACATTTGCTCAACTTTAGAACCTCTCTGATTGATGAGCAATGAGGCCGTGCGTGCGTGTGCGTGCGTGCGTGTGTATGTGTAAAATTCAAGGTGAGGTTTTCAAACCGCCATGCCTGTAGCAACTTGGCATGGCGGTGGTGGTATCCTGCTGTTTGGCTGCCAGTAGTGCTGGCATGTTGCACAAACATGGACCCCAACATCAAAAAAGCATAGACTAGGCTTAAAAGCCAGCTGTGTGCCAAAAATCAAACCTGCTTAATTAAACCTGAAAGACGTGGTTCAACATGTGATTGACCTCTGTTTTCCTTTCAGAGCTCTGGAAGAAGATGAGCGTCTTAACCGTGGCCTTGAGCAGAGAAGAAGGAAGTATGCTAAAGAGCAGAAGGAGAAATGTGTCATGCAGTGACAATTAACCCACACCCATGAAACTGAGCCATGTGTTAGAAAGAGAACAGGTCAAGAAAATATCACGAATGAGGCAGTGGTATTATGTCATCTTTCAGTCAGCTGTGGTAAAAGATGCTGAACCTCGTGGAGAGGCAAAAGCACATATTTAACTCCCTGTTTATCATCACAGATGCTTTTGTTATTGCAGACAAAGCTACAGCATGTAAAAACAGTTTGAACTAGAAAAACTGCAGCTTTCTGGTGATCATTCAAATAGAACTGGACTGTTTTAGATTCAATTGTTGGAATGTAAGAGCATGACAGGAAGCCAGAGAGAATCCAGTGCTCATAGCAGTTTATATGGCATGTTTACAACTGCTCAAATATATTTTAAACACATTTTCAAAGCAAACTTTTAATTTATTGTCACTGCTGTTACTAAAGTGAAAGGTAACACAAATGTTTTTTCTAAAAAAATAGAAATGTAAAAGCCATGGAAATGTTTCCAAAGTCTTGAGCTCAATATTTACTTTTGGCAAAAACACAGTTGCCACTTTTATTGCTTTTAAGTGTGAAATTTAGCCTGTTGTCCTTCCTCTGAAAACAAGTTACACTGTTTGTTTAAGAAAAGTTTTACCATTTCTGAAACCACACACTTATTTCTTGTAAAATTTGCAGTTTGTATGCTGTGTAACTAGTTCTACTTTGTTTAATCGATTGTTCTTGGAAGTTTGTTTTTGAGAATTTGATGTAAAATCTGCACAAATGGACAAGTTTGGAAATACAAAAGCCTTAAACGTTTTCACACTTGTTTTTTTTAACAGCCCTGTAGTAAACCTGTCTTCACTGTTACAATGCTGAAACATTTTAAGTCCTGTTGGTTCCAGTTCATTAGGTCTACATCTACATAGTTTGTTGTCCCACTATGAAGGTTTTAATTTCACTGACCCTGCAAGGATTAAGCCAGTGTAGGAAATGGATGAATATTACTGATATATGTTCCCTCATGATGCTGTTCATTCTCTTTAGCTGGAGCAACATTAGCATCTCGGTTAACTGCTCTAGATATTTTCCAGGTATGGATCAATAACCTTGCTATTTGTCCTTAAATCTGAACCAACAACGCAGTAAGACAGGTGGAAATACTTTTCAATTTCCATATGCTCATACAAAGTTATGTAAACAGAAGCACTAACTTGGAAACATTTAGTACATACTTCCAGATTACCAGCAGGTAAGAAAATGATTTGATCAGCACGGTACCAGCAGGTCTGGAACAGCTCCAGAATGTCATGATCCTGGTTTTCTCCGTTCGGTGCTTTTTCTCTGTGTGGGTGGGGCTGAGCAGGCTGCACCAGAGACGATCAGGAGGAATTTGCACATCAATGGCTTACCTACTGAACTGGTTCATTACCAGAACTAGATCTAAGTAATGCCAGTAAACCCTCCAGCTTTACTGGCATGACAAGGAGGTCCCAGTGGAAAGGATTTCTGCATTACAAAGTGGAGGGAACTACACCAAGATGGGGTTAGAGACTTTGCAGGGGAATCACCACATGTTGCAGTGAGCATCCCTCTTGACTGGGGGTCCTTGTCTGCAGCAATGACTTGCTCTTTCAACAGGAAAACTACAGTTTACACCCTTTGACAAAGGACTTCTTCCAGGAGAATATCATCCTTCTTTTGAACCATTCTACATGTCCCCCTGATCGAAATCCCATGGAAAACCTTTGATTTGATAGAAAGCAATCTGCTGTTCTGTGTATGAATGTGCGTTGGTGAGGGCAGCTGATGAATTTAAAAACAGCCTGAGTCGGCATGATTCGAAAAGCACCACAAAATTTGCTCCATATAGAATTTACAACAAATACAACCAAACTCTGTTGGATTTAATCATTTGCCCTTTGCATTGTAAAGACCAAGACTTAAGACCGGATAAAATGTCAATACTTCAACGTTCACAAGGCTCACATTTGTGCAGTGGTGGGTCAAGATGCTTGCAACTGTGCCAGTATTTTAAATTAGCACAATCTGGTGGCAGCAGGCTGTAACATGTAGCCTGGCCATGTTTTACAGGGATAGCTCCCCCACCTCAGCGTTCTCTGTGTTCTAATATTTGGTTGGAACAGGAAGTGACACGTTTACCATCAACAGTGGGCGTGGGATTGTTGTTGGTTTTTTTTGCAACACTTTCACAGAGTTGGGGTGATTCAGTATTTGCACAGGCAGATGCCACTTTTAGATCACCTAATGCGTGTCTAATACTTAATAAAACAAACCCATTTAGGTATTAAATGTATAATTTTTCTAAGCAACTAACATCCCTTTTTCACAAAAAGCTGACTACAGCAGCAATGAGTATTTATAAACAGACAAAGGAAGTGGAAAAGAAAGTGTTACCCAACACTGGACAGCAGGAAATTTTGGAACTAGGAAAATAACCTACATGAGACATCAACTTTGTGAGAAAATTCTGACTGCTAAATTTGTTGAATCTCATCACCCATGACGACAAAGCAAAATGATACCAGAGGAAACACCAAAAGTTTGGAACAAGAATGTCTAGCAGTTGCTGAATAGAAATGGGGTGCCGCCCTGGACATGTCATCAGTCAATAACAGGGCCATCTTACAGGCATACAAGACAAACGGTCACTTAAAAGAAAGTTTGAACATTCATTTAAGCTAATATGCATGTTTTATGACTGGAGGGCTGAAGGAGAAAAGCAATGAATACAGGAGAGACAATTGTTGGAACTCCACACAGGGAGGTCCTAGTCAAGCTGTGATTTAAATCCAGGACCATCAGTACTAAGAACTCATGTTTGACCTCATTAGGACAACAGCAGACATTTTACCTTAACTGCACTCCAAAAGGAAATCTAAGAATCCATGCATTGGGCACTACAGCTTGCTGTCACTGTAAGAGTAATTGTTGATGAAACAAGTAAAAAAGAAATCTTAAGATTGAAATATACAGTGTGTTTGCCCCTTTGCAAATTTATTTTGTTCTTACTTTTTGTTGCTCTTTGATATTTCAGATCATTAAACAAATTTTAACCTTGTACATACCTGACACCCTGAGTAAACACTAAGAGCATTTTTCAAATGGTGATTTAACTGATTAAGGGGGAAAAAGCTCTCCAAATCAAGAGGAGAGATGGTTCTTCTTGTTAAATCATGAATGAATTGGAAATAAACTAGATTTTATTTTTAGAAACTTGAGCTCTATTTGAGAAGTCAAACTTAGGCCTGATTTATACCTGACCTGCAGATATAAGTAATTCAAACAACCTCTCTGGTGGGTGACAGATCTAAAGAGAAATCTTAAAAGTATATTGAAAAAGAAAATCATCATAATCTATCAGTGTGGAAAGAGTTACAAACCATGTCTAAGACTTTAGGGCACCAGCCAACAGCAGTGGGAGCCATGATCTACAACTGGAGGAAATATGCTGAACGTTCCCAGGAGAGGCCGGTCGACCACAATTACTTCAAGAGCAAAATCAATGATTCATCCAGGAGGTCACAAAACCACCCAGGATGACGTCCAAAGCTCTGCAGGCCTCAGTTACCTCTGTTAAGGTCAGGGGTCATGGCTAGCATGATGTAACAATGAGCCAATGTTACATGTCAAATAGCATATTATTGTTTTAAAAATTAAATAATAGAAAACAGTTAAACAATCAATCAATCAATCATTTTGTTTTTCCTTTTGTTTGGTTGGAATTTGTATTTGTTTTCTGTGTGTGTCTTCACCTGTAGTGTACAGACCTCATTCTCAGGTGCGCAGACAAAACAGTCCCCAGGGGTTTGCACACAATTTATTGGTTCTGGGTATGGCTCAAACTAAGAGGCGGATTAAAGAGGGGTGATACTGGCCAGAGCGAATCTTTCTGTTCATACAGGTCTTCAAGTAATTATTGGAATGTATTTAAGATATTTTCAGTTTGTATTAGTTTGTAACTGTATTGTTTTGTTTGCTGTTTGTCTAATGTAAATAGTGTTGTATTTTTCCATTTTCATTTGATGCAACCCTAAGTAGCATCAAATGAATAGTTTTTCCCAATTTAGGTTGATTTGTATTTAAGCTGTTTGTCATTTGTTGTTCGGTATTGGTGGTTCTGTTTGGTTACACAGAACTGGCTACAAAACCATTTAAAAAGAAAGAAAGAAAGAAAGAAAGAAAGAAAGAAAGAAAGAAAGAAAGAAAGAAACTTCCACAAATATCACTTCTTGCTTTGTTTTATGAATGTTATTTGGGTCCCACTTCCATGGCCACTCAACCAGTTGGACAAGCACGCGACATATGAACACAATTAGATCTGACCTTAAACAAACTCAGCATTTCTCAGAAGGAGAATAAAAATATACTGTGCAAACGTCTGGGTGGAAGTTCACCAAAGAATGAAGGCTTGCTAATTCTCTGTAAAGTATTTTCTGTGCTACCAATAAAGTTTTGAGTGGTTTGTATTGCAGATGTACTGGTATTCCTGACAGGAGTGATAACAGTGATAGTACATGAAGAAGCTTGATAAACAACATGATGTGGGTGTATACTTTAGAAGAGGAAGACTGATTTGGGGAAAAAAGGTCTGAGTCAGCTTCTCAGTAGCTGTAAACATTGGGTGTCTATTAGAACTGCTGTCTGACCTACTGACAGGAATGAAGGGTTCTGACTGAGTGATGTGGTCGGCTGAGAATATGGTTAATTTTAGGACAACAATATGGCCTGTTTCAGTCATGTTGTGGACGTTATTATGGGGTGCTGCCTGCGACACTCAGCCCCCAGCAGAGGAAGGTGAGTTCTCAGATGTTTATATTCATGATTTTAAATATTCCAGCTTGTAAACTGGAGAAAATGCTTTGCTACAAAGTAAAAACACAAAAGGATAACATATGATTATAATTCCATACAAACAGAAGAAATACAGTGAAATACAGTGGAAAAAGTACAGTTTTCCATTTGGATATTGGAGTAAAGTTTATTGTTATAGGTTTTGGTTGATTTGTGGTATTTAATCTGATATCTCTTCTTCCCTACTGAGTGTAACATAGTAATGGTATCAATTGGGTTGAAAAGATAACAGAATCTGATAAAGAAATGCATGTTTCAACTGTAACATTCTTGGTCAGATTTAGAGGATACCCTGGCTTGATAATATCTCAGTCATTTCTTTTGGGACTGTAATTGCTATTGTTTGTTAATAAATTATATAATAGTTAATAAATATAATGTAATAAATATTATATATTTACTATAATTCTAAAATATAATTATCATTATTATTATTCACAATAATTTTAAAATGATTTTATTTCAAACATCACAACAATCCATGTTTTGATCAGTTCAAGACTGGATTACTGCAATGGCCTTTACGTTGGCCTCAGTCAGTCATCAATTTCTCGTCTCCAACTTGTACAGAACGCTGCTGCCCAATTTTTAACAAGCACGTCCAGACGCAAACACATTACCCCTGTGCTGTTGTCTCTCCACTGCCTTCCAGTCCGTCTAAGAATTGATTTTAAACTCCTGCTGTTTGTATTTAAAGCCATTTATGGCTTGGCCCCTTCTTATTTGTCTGAGATTTTAACTTTTTGTAATAGTGGCAGAGCCTTGCACTCCTCGTGTCAGCTTCTCTTAGAGGTCCCTAGGTCAAGATCTTAAACAGTGGGGCGATCGTTCTTTTGCCGTCGCTGCTCCCAGACTGTGGAACAAACTACCCCCTGACATCCGCAGCACTACTGATCTCAGCCTTTTTAAAACGAAGCTTAAGACCCACTTTTTTAAATTAGCATTTAATTCTGACCTGGGTAATACGGTCTCTTAGGTGTTCCTCCTTTTGTCTGCTCCTTTCTATGTATTTTTTAAATGGCTTTTAACGTCCATCAGCACTGCACCACTACAGCGCCTTTTATTGTATCTGTATGTTTTGTATGTCTTACATATTGTTTTATGGCTCTATTGTAAAGCACTTTGGGTACCGTTCGGCTATTGTAAAGGGCTATACAAATAAACTTGATTGATTGATTGATTGATTGATTGATTGATTGATTGATTGATTGATTGATTGATTGATTGATTGATTGAACAATGTGTGTTGGTAACCAGGAGCTCCAAAAGAACGTTTATTGGTAGATTATATACTTAAAGTGTGTGATTTTGAGTTTCCAGTTGGAATTCTTACTCCCTGACTCCAATATCTAGCAAGCCTGTTATTATTAGCACTTCGGACAATTTGTATTTCATTAAATACACGGTACTGTGCAACCTTAATGTGAAAACATTTGACTTTTAGTGTGTGAAAGCATAAATAGTATAGCTTTTACAACTAAATATTTAGTTATATAAATGTAAATATTGCTCAAATAGTTGCATTCATAAGTAAATATTTAGCTCACAAACTACATATTTAATTTGGAACTGTGACATTCATAAATGTATGAATGACATGAAAATAAGACTTGGAAAAATGACAGGCTCAAGGTGCCGTGAGATGACGTGTTGTGAATTGGCTATATGAATAAAATTGAATTGAAATTGAATTGAATGAAACAACCCAAAATTGTGTAACTTTACTATCATTTACATGATGCATAGGTAATTCGGTTTTGTTATTTTTGGATCATTTAGTTATTTATCCTTTTTTGTGTGCATGCTTGTACATTGAATATGTTAGCGGGCTGCACAGTGGTGCAGTGGGTAGTGCTGTTGCCTTGCAGCAAAAAAGTCCTGGGTTGGAGTCAGACCCTCCTCTGCGTGGGGTTTGCATGTTGCATGCAATCCAACAGCATGTTTGTTTCTGTGTTGCCCTGCAATGGACTGGTGACCTGTCCAGGGTGTACCCAGCCTCTCTCCCATTGACAGCTGTAGGTATTCACCAGCACCCCTCATGACCCCTATAGGGATAAGTGTGTTAGAAAGTGCTGAGACTCATGGGCTCGTTCATATACCATGGGTGGTCTCATTTCATTCCGGTTCGAAGATTTGGCAACAAGAGAAAGAAGTCAGTAAAAATCAAGGCAGAACAGTTAAAACATCTTTTACTACAATTTGGAATTCCAAAAAGGGAGACAACGTACAAGTTTTTATCACCAACGCGGATATCCTAATCTTATCCCGAAGATGCACTCCGTGAGTTGTAAGATGTGTCTCAGCGTTTACCCTCGAAACAAGCCTTTTAACCCAGAGACGGCTCCAGAGGGGGCCGGACTAACCCCCCTTAGCAGAGACATTCAATCTGGGTCGCACATGTGCTTTCTGACACTCGACCGTTAAATGTAATCTATTGCCCTAGCTCGGTTCCTGGGAGTTAACTGAAATAACATTGAAGCCTTGAGAAAGAGATTTTGAAAACACTATCTGCTCTACAAGGCTCTCATAAATTTCCCGTTCTGTGCTGTGGCTGGTACGCTTGCTGAAGTCTGAATCCACCTATTGTCCTCTGCACACATTCTCATCCTACTTTAGTGTGTTAAAGGTTAATATATGTATAACTTTAAAATACACTATTATCATATAAGTGATAAAAATGGATGGATTCTTTTTAGTCCTCTCCTTTCTACCTTCACTGTTCAGAGCTGCTCCTAATCATCATCTGACTGAGTACCTGGTTTTCATGCTTCCTCTTTCCTAGTATTTAAGCAATCTGGTTTTATTATTTTTTTCACTGGTTCACCGTATGCACCACCCAGTGTGCCCAGTCTACTCTCTGTGCTGTTCTCTGCCTATAAGTTATTATTTTCATCCATTCAAATCTATTCTATTCATCTGCTTCTGGGTTTGGATCCATGGCTTACCGAACCGTGACGTTTACAAATGGTACCTATTGTAACCAGAAGCAGATGAATAGAATAGATTTCAATGGATGAAAATAATAATCTTGACCATACAGGGACAGGCAGAACTCAGTGGTCAGAATGATAGTCCAAAAACGGTACACAAAATGGCGGTCCAAAACAGGCAGGAGTACAGATAGGGATCAGGCAAGCTCAGATAATCCAAAGGCAGAATCAGGTTTGTAAAACGAGTAAGCAGTCAGACAGGGCAGGAAAAACAGGTTCAGGGATCAGGCTGGCTCAGAAGTCAAAAAGGCAGATTGGGTCAATATTCACAGGACTATCTGAAAAGAACACTTGATAAGACTCATCAAAAGGCTCAAATTGATCTGGCAGATTGCAGGGGGCGGTGGCAGGTATAAGTAGGGGAGTGAGCAGGTGAATAGAGTGAAACTAGTTACCAGAATGGGTGGAGCTAATCAGGGGAAGGGAAGTGACTGGAAGTAAACTGAAGCTGATTGGATGGTGACTGGAGAATGGGAGTCACAGTGTGGTGACTAAGAGGTGAGCTGGCAGATAGCTGGCAGGTAAACTGAGTTGACTGATTAAAGGCTGGATACAGAGAAGTGATCTGAGCAGGCCAAGTGAATTGATAACATAAACAAAATCAAAACCCAAACTATGACATAAACCAAAACTAAGACAGAACCTAAAACAGAAATAAAACCTGAGGCAGGGGAGTGAACTAACTGATCAAAATGAACAAACATCAGCCAAAACAAAGCCCAGATCCTGACAGCATGCTGGTATGAGTTGGCTTAGTACAGTGCGTGCTTCTTTATTTGGGAGTCTAAAGCTTGAATGACACCTGAGTGAAAAGTAAAATGGCTTTTACTTGTATAGCTCTTTATCAAGTCAGATGACTTGATAAAGAGCTTTACACTACAATCAGTCATTCATCCATTCACACTCTGATGGTGGTGAGCTATGTTAGTAGCCACAGCAGCCCTGGGGCAGACTGACAGAAGCGAGGCTGCCATACATTGGCACCACCGGGTCCTCTGACCACCCCATTGATCGAATGCTTATCAACATTTATATGCAAGAACACACAGAAGTGGATCTGGCCTTACTTGATTGTTGTTCCATCAGCTCAAATGAGACATCTCTATTATGAAACCAAGTAACTGTGTGATTTCCCCCCTCTGTTAAGTGGAACTTTTCAGCTCTGACAAACAGACCAACCTGGGATGGCAGTCAAAGCCACCTGGAAAGGTAAGTGAATCTTCAACCGCATATTTTTAGTTACAAGAGTAATTTACCAGTTAAAGGGTAAGTTAGGGCTTTATGGAGATGTGTTAGTGCCTGTTGAATGCACCAGCCTTTTTTTTAGTGAATTTGGCCTATTGTCCGTTGACAACCATGAGTGGTTTTCGGTTACTGTCCTCCTGCCATCCAGTCCACACCCAGACTGGGTTCATCTGTTATTCTAAATTGACTTGAGCCTTGTGTTTGTACATGTGTCTCTGTGCTGTCACAGCCCTTTTCTGTCTCTGTAACTGCTGCATTTCAAGACATGCCTGTTGTCAAACTGATTGGATTATTCAGGATTGATGGAAAAGCATAACTGAGAGTATCAACAGCATAACAAGGTTAATTTATGCCATACTGTCAGATGATTTTACCAATCTGAAGCATGGTAAGAAGTACAGGGAAACTGGTCTGACAGGGTGATTGAGAACAAAGCATGTTTGTGTTACAATGATACGGGCAAAGTCCAGAATCTGAGGTAAGATTTAAAAGATTGACAGTCACTGATGTTTTAGCAAATAAAAAGCAAGCTTCATTCTCTACCAGCGTACAACTGATAGAGATGTTTCCTAGCAGACTTGCCCAGAGTTGGAGAGATTTATGGTACCTATTTTATTTTTTTCCCCAAAAAAACATTCAAATTACTTACCCTCTTACTACCATTTCTCAACTATTCAATCCTTTGCGTTCATTAAATGTATATTGAATAAAACCCCAGTACATTTCATTGTAGTATGTGGTTATAAAAACTGGGTATTGCATTTTTATAACTTATTGAAAGATGATACATCTGCCACAGAGCTATGGCTGCCTTTTCTCATGTCTTTTTTCCCAATCTGTCCCTTCTTTAATTTACAGTGGACTGAATTGTCACTACCAGTCAGTGCTGGAAGTTCTGTGCCTGTGCTCCAAGCTTGTGAGAAAGGAGAAGAAAGATCGGTCTTAAGCAAGTGGATGGAGCGTAGAGATGCCCACGATTTATTGATGGATATTTCAGTTGCCCAAGAGGAAGAATCATCTGGCGAGCTCAGCCCACTAAAAGTTCATCTTTTTGACACA
Organism: Fundulus heteroclitus; assembly: GCF_011125445.2. NCBI lineage: Eukaryota > Metazoa > Chordata > Actinopteri > Cyprinodontiformes > Fundulidae > Fundulus > Fundulus heteroclitus. The sequence goes on along the minus strand of NC_046374.1, from coordinate 4,225,721 downwards.
GACTATGCCATCACAAAGTTTTCGAATGGTCGGACTGTCCTGGACCTTCAGAATACCAAACTGTTCATTACAGTTCTCCCAAACTCATTATCCCAGTATCTGAACCGCAGCCTGTCCTTGAACCTGGGTCCAGTCACACGCAGAGGATTCCAGCTCGCCTTCTCCTACAGAGGAGAATGTGTGTTTATAGCATCCATCAGAGTATATTATAAAAGTTGCCCTGACATTGTTTCCAACCTGACATCTTTTATGAAAACGGCGGCAAACTCAGAGCCCGTGTTTGGTCGATGTGTGGCGGGAGCTGTAAAGTCATCTCCTCCTGTAAGAGAGTGTGGCCCAGATGGGGTGTGGGGGTCACTCCAAGGTGCCTGCTTCTGTGAGCGTGGGAGGGAAGAGATGGACAAAGCATGTAAAGGTAAGAAACTCAGATGGGTCATTTTGCTGACTAGTGATGTAAGAGATAAATAAAACACTACCAAAATGTTTGATAATTTGTACTATTAATACAAGTGAAGTCATGACCTACAGTCTTATTCAAAAATCCTATTTTATCGTACTTGATTACTTTAGCTCTATATATTAACTGAATGCTGAAATAAAATCATGCAGTTTTGTCATCATGCAACAACAGTGAATAAGAACAGCTTTGGATCCAGTTCTCCATTTCTGCACACACTGAAAAATTGTATCAGCCTGCATTTGCTGCCGTCTTCCACCTTATTGTCCACAGAGCAATTTCAGAAACAGAAAGATACAGCCTTTCCTATGCCTTTTATTACAAGACAGATTTATTAATGTCATCAAAGTGGTTTATATAAAATATGTTCAAGCAAATGTGTCAAAAGTTAAGCTCAAGACAGGCAACATGAAGTAAGAATAAACATCTGAAATGACACGCATTTTAGAAACTAGATTACATGTTTAAAGATAAAATATAGGCCATTTAAAAAAAAGCAGCACATTTGGATTTTCTTTTATATTAACTAAAAAAAACATTTTCTTTTTTGTTTTGTTATTATTGACACTTTCAAGAATATGAAATAAATGTTCATCTTAGAATTTATTCAGTTTTGCTATTATCCTTTTGATTTTTTGTTTTTTGATCTTTTCTACATGGATAATCTCAATGAGACGGCAGGTCTTATTTTTAGTGCAGGCATGTTTTCAACAAACTTTTACATTCACCACTGTAAGATTTTTGACTTAGAGTGATTTTAACAGTAGACTTTAAAAGAGTCCCTGCTTGAACTTTGCATCAGTTTCAGCCTTTAGGAACAACCAATACCTGTTTATACAACCTGAGTCATTCTTCACTGCACATAGGGTGTTGACTGCTCACAAATACCCAGAACCCCATTTCAAAAAATGTGAAATACTGGTTAAAGATTCTGTTGAGAGATTTTCAGTTCATTTCCATCCTTTCTCCTAATGTGGTCTTTCTTGACACCACTGACTGAAAATGAACTGTGACTATCTGATCATGATGTTGTCTACATTAAAACAGGTTGCGTTTTTTTTATTTGACAAAAATGGATTTTCCAAGGTCAGGAATATTTCCTAGATCATATTACCTGTGGTCCAAAATAATTGAATGAATAAATAAATAGATCCTTAAACATAGCAAAGTTATGTTGTGTCTTCATGCTCTATTCATTCAGAGAAAGTTGTTCTCATTCTGGACTTTCTAAGAACATCAGCAGCTAGTGTGTTTACTAAATCTGCATGTGATTATTTTCTGATGGAAGAACAATCAAATCTAAGCAGTGACTATCCTGCTTCGGAAAAAAAAAAAAATCAACTCATCACTTTCACATCCTCATTTTCTTCGTTATTTTTGTTCCCATTCTGACCTCAGTTGGATTATTATACATTGGAAATTTGTTTGAGTAATTTCTCACAGTTTTGCATTTCAAAAAAAAAAAGTTATTGCATTTGTTGGTTTCCTGTGTTGCACAAGAGTTTTTTTTTTTTGGTAAAATGAAACCGAAGTCTTTCATTAACAGTATAAAGCAAGAAAATCTTAATGAAGCATTTTAGTTATCATTTAAGTCCTTTAACCATCTGGGTGTTTACCGGTAATACGTTTAGCAGACACTAAGACAAAATGCAGGGGAACAGTTAAAAAAAATATCTTATAGTTTCTACAGGAAAATAAGGTAATAAATAGGAACTATGTGCCACTGATTGAATGCAAATTATTAATTTATTTCAATTTATTGGTATTTTTATGCCGCTGCCATATCTGTCATGTTTGTGAATGTCGTAGCTGGATCAAAATGCAGACATATATCCGCAGACGTAATGGTAAATTGATTCTAATCAAATGAAGTCAAAGAAATTACATACAGTGGTAACAGGACAATGAAGAATCTGAAGAGTTTGTGGCAGGTATAGAGGAAAACAAGACGGAGGAACCAGTAAATGAGAGTTGACCAAGCAGAGGAAGTGAGGGCAAGGAGGGCAGGTGTCAGATGGGTAAATGAGCAACAACTGAGGATGATGAGAGCAGAGGACTGAGAGAGAAAGATAATGATAGACAGGGAGGAAATACAACAAGAAATCTAGCAGAACATAATCCAAAAATGAGACAGAATGAACTAAGAACCAAATTCATAAACTAATCTACCTGAATGAAAATAAAACAAATGCTTAGGAAATAAATTTAAAGAAAGCACAGTCCAGGAAAATGTAATCAATCCAAATCTATACAAGAATCAAAACACAAATCCTCAGTAACGGAGGACAGAACAGGTCAGGTAACAGACTGTTAGAATAACAGGCTTGAACGTTGGATTAGTTTTACCGACATGGCTCGAGATAATCTTGCACTGATGACTGGTCTGAAGGCTGGTTATATAGTGGTGGAAACAAGTGGCTCAGATGAGGGCTGATTGAAGATGGGGGCGGAGCAGGGCAGGTGTGTGGAGTGAGTGATCAGACCAGCATCAGAGCCAAGATAATTACAATTTTAATATAGGTTTTAACTTCCTCCTATTCTTGATATTTGGTCTAGATTAATTTTTGTCTGAAGATCCAAATTGTGAAAATACAAAGGTTGATTTTTATATTTACACAAGTTGTTTTGTCTTACTTAATTGATGTTCAATAGTCTTTAAGAATTTCCTGTAATTTCAGTTATACTCGCATGCAATTGGTAAATCTCAAGAGATTCAGTAGCCAGGCCCAGTATTCATTTTCAATGTGCTGCTGTATTAATATGATTTGACCTGGTTGTTCCATCATAGACAGTACTATTCTCCTTTTTTTAGATTTGGTTGATCTAAATGCAGAAAGGAATCTGGCAGGCAAATGGTTCCAAGAAGATTTAATATAAAAAATAAGAACCCCACAGATCTAGAAGAGGAACAAGAGCAAATGGAACCAGGCTGAGAGCAATAGCAATAAAAACAGTGTGCTTATATACTGTGGAGGTGTAATGACAACATTGTGACTGGGTGAGACAAATCAGATTAATTCTAAGCAGGGAATTGAGGAAAGGTGCCGAGCAAAGACAGGCTTAAACACAGGGGGAACTAAACAGAAATCAAAAAGGATCTTACTAACCAAGAACTAAAGACTAATGCTATCAATAGTGTCTAAACCCAAAATTTAATTCTTTCCAATTTAAATTTTGAGCAAAATTCACTGGTTGTTTTTATTAGGTAGTTAACTCTCAGTTTAGTTGGTGAGCTCAAGGTAATAAATGTTAAAATGAGGTAAAATTAATTATTCTTTTATTGATACGGACCAGGGAGTGAGTCTGGTCTCACTTTTGGAGAGATGCTCGCTGAATTTAGTTTTTAGTCAGAGAAGTAATATATATATATATATATATATATATATATATATATATATATATATATATATATATATATATATATATATATATATATATATATACTCTCTTTAAAACTGATTTTGTCAAAATGTGTACTAAAAAAACAAGGCAAAATATGAATAAATTAACAAGAAAGGTAACCAGCGTTTTAATTTTTTAGGATGCTTTTTAAAACAAGACTTCCTTGATTGAAATCATTAAAGTGTCGTCAATAAATGGCAAGACATGATCACTGTTTGTTCCACAGCCTGCAGAATGGGTTACTACAAATCCACTAATGGCGGAGGAGGATGCCAGCTGTGCCCTCCCAATACCAGGACGACTAAGGAGGGATCGGAGAACTGCGAATGCCTGCAGGGATTCGGCCGTTTGCCCTCTGACCCTCATGACCTTGGCTGCAGTAGTAAGGAATCCTTTCTTTGCTGGTTTTAAGTGGGATTTTTAAATATTCCTTTGAATAAGATAAAGTTTCATGCCTCGAGTTCAGCTATGACAAAACAGAGAGTGGCCACCATCCTCATTGATATGTGCAGGAATAATGATGCTGAAGAATATATAAATTAACTAAACGGAGACTTCCATCATTTTAGGTATTACAACCAGAAACTACAAAGCATATTTGTTTTTTGTTTTTTGTTGAGGACAAACACAGTGGAAGTGGAAATCAAATGAGGCCTGGTTATATGTTGGGAACTGTACGTTATTTTATTAATTTGTACAACCAGTTTTTGCCACAGTCACAGTTGGGATGTGGGTTATGCCTCAATCAGCTGAGAGCCACTGGTAAATACAAGTCTCAAGTTTTGCCACTGACTTGATGGTTGCAGTCATTGTCGACCAGGTCTCAGGTCTTCTGCAGCATCAAACAAGGTTTCTTTCAAGATCTACCTGGATTTACTTCCATCCATCTTCTTCCCTTTCACTGCTGAAGAAAAACACCCCACAGCATGATGCTGACCCCACCATTGTAGACCATGGGGAAGATATGGTCACACAGTTTTGCATGTAGATCAGAAAGTTCCATTTTGGTGTTGTTTTACCCCAGCACCATCTTCTACATGTTTGCTGAGTTACCTACATTAGAAGTTTCCCTTTAAAACTTCTAATGGGATTTCTTATGAGTTTTGCTGTCTCTTCTCCATAAAGGACAGGTTTGGAAACTGTACAAGTGCACAACCATAACTCGTCCTGTCAACAGATTCTCCGAGCTGTGCTTCATTCCTTCAGTTTTTGGTTGAGAAATTAAACAGCTCTCCAAGATGTGCTTGGAATATTGTTTTAGAATCAGAATTCAGCTTTAATCACCAAATTTGTGACAGAAACTAGGAATTTGACTTTGCTTATAGCTTAAACCTGGATGTAAACACACTTAAAATCTTTATTTGCACAAGATTTTCAAGTTATTGTCATTTCTCTTCTTTGTTACAATGATATGCGGCTTTGTTCATTACATAATATCCAAATAAAATAGACTTCATTGTATGGTTGCAATACAACAACATTTAAAAAAGCACAAGAGTTGTGAATACTTTTGGAAATAAACAGAGAATTTAAAAAATCAACACCTGAAAATGATCATATTGGACTGTAGGCAGTCAATCAAATCAGGAAAAAACAAACGCTAACCGCAGCTTATTTATGATATTTAAAACATTGGAAATTAAATAATTGAAACATCTATTGACCTGAGTTGCTCCCAGTTAAGTGTCCTTCGCTCCCACAGTCTATTACAAACTAGTCCTAGTTTCTACTGCTGGAGCTGAACTGAAACAACGGTCAGTCGATTATGATTGTGGTTTCTACGCTCAACATGAAACTCAATCACATCCCTGAAGACATGCAACACACAACTTGACCAATGCACATACAGATGAAACCAGAACTTTATGTACACTATATAAAAAGCTCTTTTTTTCTCACCATCAGACATTAAATCTAATTTAGGTCAGTTAGAATTACCAAAATCATTTCTATTTGCTAAATGCCAGAATAATGACAGAAGGATTATTTTGACAATAATTTATTCCTTTCTTTGTATTCAAGATCGCTATGCCTTTAAACAATTTGAGAATGCCCATACGATGATGATGTCATGTCTTTGCAAGCTTCTGATAGGTTTATTGACATTTGAGTTGATTTCAGACACACCTGTGGATGTTTTAAAGGCAAACCTAATACACGAGGCCTCTTTGTGCAACATAATGGGAAAGTCAAAAGAATTTAGCCAAAATATCAGGAAGAGAATTGTGGACTTGCACCAGTCTGGTGTACTACAATTCACAGTGAAACAAGTTCTGGACCCACATGGGCTGAAAGGCTACTCTGCCAGGAAGTCACAATTATACAAAAGAAATACATACATTCCAGATTAGAGTTTGCAAATGCACACATGGACAAGGAAATTAATTTTTGGAGACATGTCCTGTGATTTGACGAAACAAAAACAAACTATTTGGCCTTAATGACCATCATTACATTTGGAGGAAGAAGGGGAAAACTTTTAACACCATCTCAATGGAGAAACACGGGGGTGGCAATATTATGTTATGGGGTTGTTTTGCTGCAGGAGACTGGTGCACTTCATAAAATAGATGGCATCAAGAGAAAAGAATATTATGTGGAAATTCTGAAGCAACATCTCAAGACAACACCAAGAAAGTTGAAGCTTAGCCAAAAATGGGGCTTTCAGATGAACAATGGCCCAAAACATACAGCCAGAAGTGACTTAAGGATAAGACAATTAATGTTTTGGAGTGGCCATCACAAAGCCCTGATCTCAATCCTATTGAAAATGAGTGGGCAGAGACGGAAAAAGCATGCATGAGCAAGATGGCCTACTAACTTGGCTCAGTTGCACCAGTTCTGTCAGGAGTAATGAACCAAAGTGTCAGGGTTTAGTTTTAGATCGGGCTTTTGTTTATTATTTTTCAGTTCTTCCTTCTTGTCAGGGTATAATTATGTTCTGGCTTTATTTATTATTAGTTTTCAGTTCCTCCTCCTCCTCTCACTCAGCCTTCCCTTCACTCCCGCTGCAGTTAGTCACACCTGTTGGTCATTAATTAGCCAGACTCACGCCAACTGCCAGCCTCGCTACATAAGCCTCCCTCTGCCTCCGCTTACCTGCCGGTCCGTCATCAAACTCTCTCTCTTCGCCTGTCTGCCTGGTTTGCTCCTGCTAGCCGTTTATTTCCTGCCTCAGTTTTACCTTGTTAGTCTCAGCCTGCTGCTGGATCTATCCTGTCTCCCCTCTGAACCTCAGGAAGAGCTACTAATCCTGTTGTGACTCTGGCCTGCTAGCATTCACCCTGCCGAGCTGCCGGTTCTGCTGCTGCTCTGGCCTCCAAGTACTCACTCTGCCGTGACTCTGGTCCTGCTTGCCAGCTCCTGCACACATCTACACCTCTGCTCCAGTCCAGTCCTGCCTCTCTGGTTTCTGCCTTCTAGCCATCTTATTCAATAAACTCACAATAACCAAGCTCCGTGTGTGGTGTGCATTTTGGGTTAATTAAATATGAAATTGTCTGGCTTTCCCATAAAGTATTAAAACATTGTCTATAAAGGCTTTATCTCATTATTCTGGCATTTGTAATGAAACAACAAGCCTTACATTTATCTGTCTGTTGACCTTTCTCCTGCATAATAGTATCTGAATTGATGAATTTTATTATAAATCAATTAGTGCTTAACAGATATTTCTGCAATATATATATATTTTGTAAATAGTCAGTACAAGTGAAGAGTGGTGAAATAAAAGCCTTTTAAAAAATCAGTTTAGCAACTTTTGCTTTTCACAAAGGTGGTATGATGCTGTAGCAGGAGGTTAATCTTTTTATCTATTTATTTCTTTTCACAGAGCCACCCTCTGCTCCTTTAAATCTAACCGCCAGTCCAGTTAACGACTCAGTGCTGGTCCTGACATGGGACCCTCCCAATGACACGGGGGGAAGGAAAGACGTAACATACCGCTTAAAGTGTGAGAAGGCAGCAGAGATGGGCAGCCAGTGGGAGAGATGTGGGGACAAAATGGTTTTCCAGCCAGACTCAAATGAGCTGAACAACACATCAGTCACCATCCTGGGACTGAACCCACAACGTCACTACAGACTGTCAGTGCAAACCTGGAATGATATTTCCCCTGTGCAGGCAACATCACATTCATCCACTGCAACTGTCATCATACACAGATGTAAGTCAGTCCGACTGATTGATATTAATGCGCCATGTAGGCACCTGTACCAGTGTACTACCACCTCCTGTGTAACTGAGTTGGCTACTTTGTAAAGTGCTTTGAGATGATGTGTTGTGATTTGGCGCTTTATAAATAAAATGCAATTGAACTGAATTCATTGAGCCAGACATAAATTGGATTCATGGTGCTAGATATACACCGCTTCTGTTAGCTTGTGCTTAAAAATTTGTCATAATCACAAGTTCAGCACCCAAAAGGAAAGGCCTGGTTTGGATGTGATCTGGTACATCTTCAGAGTGATGACGAGTATGTAAATGGTTCAAAGCTAATTATTTCCCTCATCTTCACTGACTTCTTCTCTATTTATACATCAATATGTTGATAATTTGGAGGAAGAGAAATCCATTCTTAAAATAAAACTGAACTCAAGTTACTGACCAGTAAAAAAAAAAAGAAAGAAAGAAAGAAAGAAAACAGTTGTTCAGAAGGGACCTTTTTTGTCACATTATAACTGAAAATGTTGTAGTTTGTAACACGATGGCTGACCCCCTGTTTGTTTTGTTTCAGGGAGGAATCCTCCTGGGTTGATCACTGTGATTCCTGCTTTAAATAACTCAGGTGGTGAAATTACCCCAGCTCCTGCACGAGAGTCATCCTTCTATCGCTCCATATGGCTCACAGTTGTTATTTTACTCAGCACGGTGTCACTTACAGTCGTAATCTTTGCTGCAATGTATTACTTGCGCAGAAACTACACTAAACTCAGGTAATAGGACACATCTAATTAACTCTTATTCATTTTGATCATCTTCTCGTTTCTCACTAACCATATTTTTTTATAAAATAAAAAGCCAGGGTTAGGTAATTTCAGGTAATTTTCTGATTTTTGTTGTCGTTAGGGTCGTCCTGTAAGCCAGGCCAATAACGACCCTAACGACTCCCCATTGCAGAGGCATGGACCAGTTTTGGGTTAATTTGCATGTTATCTAAGCCATAACAAGGCTTTTGTTGGGCAATAATATAAAGCTTGGAACTCCACACTACTCCAGACATTTTGAATTGAGAAAACTTTCTGGATGGGAAGCAAAACATCTGCAAAAAAGTCCAGTTGTTTTGTTTTTTTAACTTTTTTTTTTTTTTTTTTTATAAATTACAGTTCCAATTCAATCCAAAGTCAGCCCATCTGCCCCTAAATCAAATTAATTTAGTTATTGTTTAAATCAGTTGAAGTTTATTAAACCAGTGGAGTCTGTTTAATGCATTAGTATGTATAAAATATTTTTATTTAAAAAAATTCTTGCCAAAGAAGCTAAAATGTTGCAGTCTGGGTTCTTGCCACCCTCCTATGATCTTTGAGCCACCTGTATGTTCTCTCTTTCATCCTCTAATCTTCGAAACTGTCCACTGTGGCTCCATGCTCATGCAGGAGGACTGAATGCTGCTTGGCAACGACTCTATCCAATCTGCTGTTTTTCCTTAGATATTAAACTTTTCACCAATCTGTGTGGAGAATTTGACAGAACTGACTAGTAAAGCACCTTGAGATGGCATGCTGTGAATTGGCATTCATATATAAATAAAATTATCTGAATTTACTTGAATTGAATCAATGGAGAGTTTTCTAACGTGCAGCTTTTCTGTTTTACATATTCTTACAAAGAACAGAATTACTTTACATCTTCAGCAAGTCTAATAAATATATTAAAACAACACCATCCCCTCAGATCAGAACCCGACCAGGAAATGCAGCTCTTCCCAGTGAGTCCAGAGATTTCCTACCGTCTTCCACACATTCTAGAGTCTGCCACAGATCAGCCTAACAGTAAGTTTTATTCATCTGAGCAGTAGAAATGAGGATTTTAACAAAGTTTGTTTAACTAAATTTGACTTTGACGTTTGTATTGCTGATTTTATTTTCATACTTTTCTGGAGGTTTTGAAGGATTGATCTTTATGGCTAGTCGGAACTTTTTAGTATATATTTGGCTTATTTTAACCACAAAGTTACTTAGATTTTAAATCCAGACACAAACATACAAAACCAACACTGAAGCAAGAAAATCGTTTACCCGAAAGATGATGTACGAATAGATGAATCAAAGAATTGAGTGATATGTTTTTTCTTATATTTAATATACATTTTCTTCTCTAGTTTCATATCTGATGACCAAGAGTTTACAAAGAAATACTGTGAAGAAGGCATATTTAAGTGTGTGTGAGAATATTGGTCTTGCTTCAGTTTCAGAGGGAGTGATCCCGTTACTGGTAGAGCTTGGTGACGATATGTTGGACAGTCTGAAGGACGTCTTAGTGGAAAGAAACCAACTAACCCTGGGCAAGGAGCTAGGCAAAGGTCAGTCCACAAGTGTTTTTATCCAAGCTGCTTATGTTGTCTGTACATGTGCAAATAAATCCTTTTCACATATTGTAGAACATGATAAAAATGTTAACTCAAGTTTTTAACATGCATTTGCAAATAACAAAAACATGTGCACAAATGCTTCCTCAACAGAAGCCTCTGGTCACTTAAAACTAAACTAAAAGAACATGAGAGAGTCAAAACACAAATATGATGATGATAAAATTCATGTGATTCAGGTATGTTGGAGAAGAGATGCGTCTAAATGTTGCAGGATGGTTGATTTTGAGAACTGAACATGGGCGATCCTACCCTAAGTTATATTTTCTCTAATTTTATTTTAGGTATATATTTTTTAAATTAAGTGTGACAGTTATTTAGTCCATTGTATCCCAAGCACATTGTTGTGTATCTCTTGTGTTTCAGTGGCTTACTGAAATATTCAGCTTTAGGTAAATCAGTAAATAACATTCCAGCACCACCTCTGTACACATTTGTTAGTGCAGCATATATACTTTAATCCCTAGTTAGGTAATGTGGCATACTGGATCTGATACATGCAATTTACAGTCAATATTGGTCCAACTGCTGTGGAATTTGTGCCAGTACCACTCAGGTGTTGCAACATTACCCAATGCTGGGTGGGACTGGTTGCCTAGCGTTAAGAAAGCTGGGAGTTAGTCTCTTGGAGAGGCCCCAAAGGTCAGCGGTTTGAAACTCAGTCTGTCACCCTGGGTCCCTGAGCAAGACCCTTGACCACAGACTGTTCCCCAGGCACAAGCCATTGTTGCTGCACTCTGCTCCCTAGGGGATGGGTTAAATGCAGGGGCAAATTTCCTCTCTGTGGGACTATAAATTGATATATTAATGTATTTAATACTGCTCTATGCAAACACTGTGTCTGCAATGATGAAAATTCATTCACCTCAATTTGCGTGGTTCGTGTGGTAGAGCAGTCTGACTAATTTTCTAATTTATTCTTCCATTATTATCACTCAGTGCCACTTTTAGACTCTATGGAACTGTCATCCTCAGATGGTCAGGGGATTTATGGACAAAAAAAACTACAGGACACATATTATAGTAAATCTTCATACATCTTTCCTGGGTCAGTAGCAGGCTAATTTATGCTTCATCATAAATTCCACACCCGGGCACTGAATAGCGGGGGGAAAGTTAGAATAACTCCAAGGGCTCCTGAAAGACAAGAACTCTTGGAGCCCTGGAGAAGAAAATGTGTGTCAAATTAAATCAAATCTTACAGAGGGATTGGTCAAAAAGTTTCCTATCTAATGAGACCGAGCAGATTGCATTGGGTCTTGACAAGCAGCATTCACTCCTTCAAAAAGAGTGTAGAGCAAAAGAGGAGAGTCATCTACATTGTTGATGGGTTTGCAGCAATCCCTCATACTGAGCATGCATTAAGCGACAGGGGAGAGGAAAAGCCCCCTTTAACAGGAAGGAAAACCTCCAGTAGAACCAGGCTTAGTGTAAATGGTCATCTCGACCAACAGGGGGTTAGAGAAGACAGAGCAGAGACACAAAAAAAGCACAAAAGTACACATTGATCCAGGAATCCTTTCTATGTTATATGGGAATGGCAGATGATCTGCCTCCCCTAGATGGTATCACGGTCAACAGCACGCCAGACAAGGTGTACCTACTATAAAGAGAAAAAAAGACAAAGAACAAAAAGTTAAAAGTTGTAAATAACAACAAACAATGCAAAATTGGAGAACAGTAGCAGAACTCAGCAGTGACAAAAATAGATCTTGATGTCCTCTGGCAGCCTAAGCCTATATCAGCATAACTAAAAACATAGCTCAGGATAACCTAAGCCAATCTAACTATAGGCTTTATGAAAAAGGAAAGTTTTAAGCCTGATCTTAAAAGTAGATTGGGTGTCTGCCTCACAGATTAAAACTGGGAGTTGGTTCCACAGGAAAGGGGCCTGACTAATTAACTAAAGGATCTACTTTTAGTGACTCTAGGAACCACCAGTAGACCTGCAGTCTGAGAGTACTCTGTTAGGAACATACGGGGTAATGAGATCTCTGATATATGATGGAGCTTGATTATTAAGGGCTTTATACGTGAGAAGGAGAATTTTAAATTCTATTCTTGATTTAACAGGAAGCCAATTATCGGAAGCTAAAATGGGAGGAATGTGATCCCTCTTGTTGATTTTCATCAGAACTCTTGCTGCAGTATTTTGGATCAGTTAAAAGCTTCAAACTGCATTTTGTGGACTATGTGACAGTAAAGAATTACAATAGTCCAGCCTTGAAGTAACAAATGCATGGACTAGTTTTTCAGTGTCACTGCTGGACAGAATATTTCTAATTTTGGCGATATTCCAGAGGTGAAAAAGGAAACCCTGGAAACCTGTTTAATATGGGATTTAAATTGCATGTCTAGGTCAAAAATAAAACCAAGGTTTTTTACTTCATTACCAGAGAGATTACCGTTTTGATGCCATCCACATTAAGTGATTAAGATTTTTTATTTTTTTTTGAGAAGTCTGGTCCAAATATGGCAACTTCTGTCATGTTAGAATTTAAAAACAGGAAATTTAAAGTCATCTAGTTTTTGATGTCATCAAGACATGCCTGTAGTCGAAGTAATTAATTGGATTCATCAAGATTTATGGATAAATATAGCTGAGTGTCATCAGCATAACAGTGTAAATTAATCCAATGCTGTCTGATGATTTTACCAATGGGAAAAGAGAATTGACCCAACGACTGAACCCTGTGGTACTCCACAAGTGAACCTAGAGTTGGAAGAAGATTTATTATTAACATGAAAAAATTGGAATCTGTCAGACAGAAAAGATTTAAACCAGCCTAATGCTTTCCCCTTGACTCCTACAGTATGTTCAAGTCTTTCTAGCAGAATATTGTGATCAACTGTATCAATTGCAGCACTCAGATCAAACAGGACAAGTACAGACACAAGTCCATTATCTAAGGCCACGAGAATATCATTAGTGACCTTCACCAGAGCTGTTTTGGTGCTATGATGAGCTCTGAAGCCTGACTGAAACTCTTCAAATAGGTAATTTCTTTGTAAATGTTCACATATTTGATTAGCACCTAGCTGGTGAAGATTCTCAGTCATCCAGGTCATGGTCATTACAAAAAAAAGTAAAAAGCAAAGCAACTGGACTTGTTTTCCGTAGTTGAAGACGTTTCGCTTCCTCTCCAGGAAGCTTTCTCAATTAAAAAAAAAATTTAATTGAGAAGCTTCCTGGAGAGGAAGCGAAACGTCTTCAACTACGGAAAACGAGTCCAGTTGCTTTGTTTTTCACTTACTTTCTCAAGAATTTTAGAAAACAATAGAAGATTAGATATAGGTCTGTAATTTATTAAGTCATCTCAAAGCTAGGGTCACAGATTTTTCCAGAAGTTTCTCCAAATCCCTTTCCGAATAACTGAAGAGCAAGACTGTCTTGCCTTGCTCTTCAGGGGGTTGACGTGAAAAAAATCTCCCAAATCCACTCAGATATTATTTCTTTCAACTGAGACCTTCCCCTTCTTCTCATACACATGAACGCAGTCACTTCTTGCGACTCTCAGCCACGTTCAATGTATAAAGTGAGAGCAGCGGAGCTACAACAAACTGCTAATCGTCAGAATGATTGGCATGTGGGACAACCAATAGATAAGACAATTCCTCAGAACTTGAGGGACAGTGAGTATATAACATCTATGGGTGAGAGCAGGAATAAAACTTTGACAAATCCATGGCCTTCGGACCGAACGGCCAAGATTTGTTATAGTTTTCACAGGCCTGCAGCTCCTACAAAAAAATGTTTTTAACTTTCTTTTTGTGAATACATAATGTACTGACTACTTTCAAGATGGAAGGACGATTTTACCCAGTATAACAAAAAGTGTTACTGAACAGGATTACCAACTATAGCTTTAAATAAAAGTTTGATAACAGCTAATTTAAAACCTGTGGTACATATGCATTTACTAAGGATAGATTAATCATGTCTAAAATAGGGGAATTAATCAAAGGGAATACTTAGCTGAGAGCTAAGGGAATGGATGGATCAACAGAGCTATGACTGCATAAGTTTGGCAATTGTACTAAAGAGAAATCTAGGATTATTTTTATTCTTCTCTATTAATAATGAAAATTATGCTGCTTTAACTCTTTGAAGGTTTTTTTATCAACAGTAGAATGTTTTTCCAGATTAGGTAGGATTCCTCCAGACGTGTAGAGTGCCATTTTCTCTCTGATTTCCTAACGTGCTTCAAAGAATGCAGCTCTGGATTAAACCAGGGAGCCAGCATCCTATGAATAATCACCTTCTTTTTCAAGGGGGCTATGTTGTCTAATGCAACAGGCAAGGATGAAATGACTCCATCAACAAAGGCATCAATTTGTGAATGGGAAGAAACAACATTGCTGCCATCTGCGGGCCATTTCTTTATACTGAGGAAATTAAAAGGGGGACAGACTCTTTATAGTTTGATACAGCATTATCTACTACAATGAAACCTTCTTTTTGGGGTGGAAAACTCAATTAAACTGAACTCAAAGGTTATTAAAAATGATCAGATAGACATGGTTGTGAGGAAATACTGTTAATTCTTTGCAATCAATGCCATATGTCAGCACATGGTCCAAAGTATGAAGGCAGGAATGTGTCAATTTATGCATGTCTTGAGCAAAACCAATTGAATCTAGGATAGTTTTAAATGCTACATTAAGGTTATCACATTCAGTGTCAACATGAGTATTACAATTCCCCACAATAATAACCTTGTTGTCAGTGTTTAACTTCTTAAACCTGTCCGGCCTGATCTGATCAGAGCAGAGCCACGCCTATTTTATCAAGCTTTAAAATTAGGTCAGAAATGGTCATGTTTTTTTACTTTCCTAAATACCTGCAAGGAGGAGGCTTTAATGTTTATAAAATAAGCCTCTATTTTTTTCCCACGATTGCTTTGGGTTTAACAGCATTTTAAACTCAAAATGGCATTTAACTGTCTATCAAACATCGCTGGCTCTTTCATAAAAATGCTTTGCTGTGCAGACATGCTTAACTTCACCCCTCCAAGGTCGATGGTGTTAAAAACCAGAGTCCTACCTTTTAAACAAGATACAACACGTCTCTCTCCCAGCTGTGTTAGTTTTGAATGGGTGAATGACTAAACTGTAGTGGGAAGCGCTTTGGAGGTTGTCAAGACTAGTTAAAAGTGCTATACAAGCCATTTATCATATACTGCTTGTGGAAACTGGTGTGACTTACACTTCGTGCATAGCACTCTAACAATATCTGTACAGCCTGGGTATTTGCACCGGCCCCTTTTTGCCATGATGCTTAATATCTACAGGATGTGCTAGTTTGGTTTTCTTCTGTAAGAAACAACAAAACATTGTTGCATTCTTTCTATAAATGTAAGAACAGAGTGTCAAATATAGTCATGTGCAATATGGAAAGGACACACAAAATGCTTTATTATAGCAGACTCAAGTCAGTTCATACCATCAACATGCTAGGCTAGCAATACAATTGTAATCTTAATGGTACAGATGATTTCTAAGGAGCCAAATAGTGAGACTACTCCCTGCAAAGAGGTCTGCAGAAAAGGCCATCAAAATTGGCTATAGGCTTCTCCTATATTTTCATAAGAGTTTTCGTGTAGTTTTACAGTGTTTATTTTTAAAAATATTAAGGCAAGGCTAAGAAAATTAGATTTTCCTTGGTTTAATCACCTATAATTCAGAAATAGAGACATTTGTAATAGTGGTTCCACTTGAAAAATATTATGTAATGGCTTAGAGTAACACAAAAACAAAATTTACATTTAAAATTTATAAATTGTATCAAATATGTAATTTCGGGCGAAAATTGCTCCTAAAACCTGGGCTTAAAGGGTTGACACTAAATCAGATCAGAAGTCAGAACTGATCTAAAAACAGATCTGGGCCTGGGGGACGATACAAAACAACAAACAGAGGAGGTTTTATTGCTTTGCAGTTTGGATGAGGGAAACTAAGGGTTAAATATTCAAAAGAATTGTAGTTATCAATTGGCCAGGACTAATTAATATTTCAGTCTGAAAAATGGTTGCTACTTCTCCTCTTCTTCCCGTAGTTCTTGAAATGTGGAAATTTAAATAATTAGAGAGCGTCGACTAATTTATACAAACGTAGTCCTCTTGCAGCCACGTTTCTGTGAGACAAAATAAATCAATCTGATTATTGTCAGCATTTAGGAGAACTAATAAATCCAGCCAGATTCCTTGAAAGAAGAGCAGCACCATCCAAAGTGGGATGGATGCCGTGTCTCCGGATCAGACCAGGTTTTCCCCAGGTTTTCTTACTGTATTTATGCGTATCCTTAGCCAGCTGTTTCAGGTAGGATTAGATGTTGCCCATTCTGGCCCCTGGCAGGTATTTGACTATGGTCCCTGGTGTCTCTAGTGCCACATTTCTGATTATCAAAGTCAGCTTCTCAGCAGGTGTGTCGCTGACAGGGGAAAATCTGTTAGAAACGTTATGCTTCCTGCATATTGTCACCCAGCTGGCCTGATTACCCTGCTGCACGACTACTGCTGGAGGATCGCTACGTGAAGCTAATCTCTGACGCTCCATGCTAGTCAAGGTGCCTCGGCTATCTGCTTTTATATATATATATATCAGTGCTCTCAACTCTCACGCATTGACCGTGTGACACACGCATTTCACTGACTTCACACGCTCACACGCTCACACGCAAACATGGAATTTCTCACGCATAAAAATCACAAAGCCCATCTGGGCTGCGGACGACAAAACTCCACCTTCTGCTGAGCTGTTTCGGCTTCTTTCACAGCTTGTGGCCATCAGTAATTCCTGCTGCAGTTCGTGTTAACAGAGCAGCAGGAAGAGCGATCAGAGTTATGAATAATTTTAGTCCAGTGGTGAAAGTGAGCCGGTAAGGTCCTGTACCGCGTACACAGGAGGGGAGGGGGTGGAGCTGCTGCGAGATGACCGGTTCATTCAGAACCAGTCATGGCTGCACGCTGGATCATAAAACAGTTCTGCTAACCAGATGCAGTTTAAAACGCCACTTGGTCTGTTTATAAGTTTCGTTTTTATTAATTCTGCATTTTTTAACTACATGCACCGTATTTCTTTGCCTCCACGCTTGCTCCACTCCCCCCTCCTTTCCCGTCAGTGCCCAGAGCGCACTGACGGGAGCAATAGAGATTTGTCTGGTCAGCGCGGCGACTGACTGAGAAACCTGTCGCTGTGAAAGGTGATGAGAATGTTATAAACTGTAACAGTCTAGAAGTGCATTGAGCTGGAAAGAGGGAGACATCAGCAGCTGGATCGTGCGTAAAGACGCAGCGGGAACCTCTGTGTGCTTCAGTGTTGCTGCTGAGGGGATCATAAAGGCTTGATGAAACTCAGCCTGATCCACCAATCAGGTTATAGATTTACAATGATAAACAACCCATAGATGAATGTGTAACAGTATAATAATTCGGTCAATAACTTAAAACTACTTAATTTTATTCAGTATTATTTGAACAATTGTGTATTTTTTATGTCTTAATCCATTAACTGAACAATAAAGTATTAATACGTCTCTTTCCCTTTTTAACACAAGTAATACATGTCTACTTCAATGTCTGGTGGGATAAAAATGAGATGGAGTTGACTCCACCGGCTCTTCCAGGGTCCGGTTAGCCCCGCCCCCAAACAAGTCCCGCCCCCTCATTAGCATAATCTCACTCTTAACTTTTGATAAAAGTTGAGAGGTCTGTATATATATATATATATATATATATATATATATATATATATATATATATATATATATATATATATATATATATATATATATAGAGAGAGAGAGAGAGAGAGAGAGAGAGAGAGAGAGGTGTTGATGGTGAAGGTGTTTAGTAGCAGTCTGTCAGTAAAATGAAAACAGATTTCTTTGTCATGGGGCCTAAAATTCACCCGATCACATCCTCTATATGGAATGGGAGCAGATCGTACTTAATGCACAAGACAGGGTTTAATGTCCTTAACTTTTCATGTTTACGCCTGTTTTTAGAAGTGGCAACTTAAAACTTAAAAATATTGTTTTTATTGGTGAACAGCACCAAACAAGAAACCTCAGTGCTGTTTTCAAAGTGCTTTATAAATAAAATTGTATTGTATTATATTGTATAAAAGATGCTGTGAGATTAATGATGCAAATTTTTCCTGACAACCTACACTTACAGGAGAGTTTGGATCAGTGTATGAAGGGATCTTTACGCAGGCTGGTGTTGACATCCAGGTGGCTGTGAAAACTATGAGAGGTTTGTACTGAATATCGAAGCCTCATCAGATCACTACTAAGCCAGCAGACCTTTCTGGTCATTTTCTCTGTCTCTATATTTCTAGTTGGAATTTACAGCAAGCAAGACTTGCATGAGTTCTTGAGAGAGGCAGAAATAATGAAGAGTTTTGATCATGAAAACGTCGTCAGACTGCTTGGTAAGAGAGTCACACCATATTACAAAAGCGTGTATTCCTATGCAATTGATTAACAATTTGGATGATGAATTGTTGTTGTTGTTGTTTTGGGGGGTAGTGATATCAGCTGTGGCCAGTATGAGCAGGATGGCTGTTAGAATTTGTTACATATGGTTATAAGCTGAAGTAGCGATGTTGTGATAGATGTCTATTTTTCCTGCAGGTGTCACCTTAAAAAAAGTGGAGGATTCTCCTCTGCCTTTACCTCTAGTCATCCTTCCATACATGAAACATGGGGACCTACGGCGATTTCTTATTGCTACACGCTATGGTGACATTCCAATGGTGAGGTGCTAATAGTTTGTACACACCCATGCCACATATACACTCAATGTCATGTTTAGGGTTAGCAAAGGACCCAGGCGCAGAGACTGACTGTGGTAAAAAGAGCGGTGTTAACAAAAAGAACAATGTAGGAAGAATGGCACTGGATGCAGGTGAGATTATTAGGGAATTATGAACAGTTATGGAAGAAAGCATAACAGGGAGACACAAAGGAAACTCCAAACCAATGGAAAAACGTGCTAACACTGATCTAAGAGGATAAACTAAAATAAAGCAGGACACACTTTGACTTTGACTTTGGAAAGTGCCTTGAGATGACGTGTATCATGAAAGCTGGTGAAGATTCTCAGTCATCCAGGTCATGGTCATTCCAAACAAAGTAAAAAACAAAGCAACTGGACTTGTTTTCCTTAGTTTGAAGAAATTTTGCTTCCTATCCAGGAAGCTTTCTCAATTAAAAAAATCTGGAGTAATGTGGAGCATCAAGCTTCATACTACTGCCCAACAAAGGCTTAGACAACATGCAAATTCAACAGAAACAGGTCCACCCACTTAGTGGACTTAACGACTGCCCATTACTAAGGGGGTTTGGTAAATTTGTCAGGAAACAGTGGTGTTTCCTGACAAATTTCTTTCTTAACAAAGCTTGAATCTATTTATTTGTAGAGAATAATAATGAAGTAACCAAACATTGACATTAAATATCTGAATTATTTCTCATAGTGGAAATCCAGCAGGAGTTAGAAAGCAATGTGCCGGTAGAAAGGCGTTTTCTCCCGGGATACTGCGCTCAGACTTCCCCGGTAAACTGGAAGTCAGCGGGAGTCTGAAAGCATTGTGTGGGGAGAAAGGCTTTCTCTCTTGGCATAGCAAGCCAGCTGGAAGCCGACGAGACAAGCCGGCTGTCGTCCGCGCACATCCTAGCATGTTTTAAATCTAGTGATGTGACAACAAGCTGTGCAGATAATCCGGTTTATGATACCAATTGTCTGGTCTAAAAACATCAGAGGAGCATGATTTATTCACAGCCTTTCACTCATACACATTTATACGTATATATGTCTATGCTTTCACTCCCCTCCCACCATGGCTGTTTCTTAAAAAGTTTGTCAAATTACCTAATTTAGAACATGCAGTGCATCTGCATCGCGGCCATGTTGTGGTCGGACAAGCTGTATAGAGTGGTGAAGCAGACAGCTCTGTTTCGAATATAGCATCATCAAATATAATGGTAACAACTAGTAACAAAAAATATACGAACAAGCAGACAGCTGTGACGAACTCAGGAAAGAGGATTCTTGGTTTCAGCAGACAGACACACCACAATCTGATAACACAAAGAAAATATTATTTTCATGAGACATCTGCAAATGACCACAGAGCCGTTTGCTTTCTGAGAACGGGTTATTGAGGGATTGATCGAGTTTAAACAGACGTGATTATTCATTAGCCAAACATCCTCGATCTGTTCAAACAATGCTGTGCTGATGTGTTAAATCTTCAGTTTTAACCCACTAACTGAACAATAGCGTATCTTCTCAATTGAAGCATGTTAAAATGAAGCACCTGGAACATCCTCATCTTCCTTAATTATTGGTGCTTCAAACAATTCCATTTTTCAGTTTGTAATTTGCTTGTCCGACCGTCTGGGGAACTGGAGTTGATTTCTGGGGGTGGAGGTAATGGACTTGTTTGAGAAATACCCTACAGGGACAGCTTTCATCGCCGCGCTGTGACGTAATCGGCCTACAAATACGTCCTTCGAAGGGTGCAGCCTTTAAGCAAGATGGCGACTCTGTAGAACATCCGCTCTCAAGCTCCGCTAGAAACGCAGCTTTAAAGCCATACGCTTTGCCTTTTGTTAAATCCATCATCATACATTTCTTGGACTTCGAACATGACCAAAACAGAAAACAAGAGTAAAGATCATAACTTTCAAACGTCAACAGTGACAATCTTGAGTTGCATAACTATGCTAGCTTACCTGCTACTACTGAAGCTACAATGGACACAGGGGATTTTACTTCTCTCTGCTGCCTGATACTCTGCTGAAATCCCCTGCTACCAAGAAAGGCAAGCCCTCCAGTGATGATGACGATCCTAATGGAATTTTGGCTAAACTCTGTGCCATCATCAACGCCTGGGCTGACTCCCTAGAGAATATGGTAACCCTGAAAATTGAAGGGCTTAAGAAAACTATTCAATTTGTGTCTGTAGAGCTGCTGGACATTAAAAAAGAGATAGATGCAAAAGCTAAAAAGAGGGAGGGCGTAGTGTTGAGAACCGCACGGCTGAGCTTGAACGTTACTCTCAGTGGTGGAATCTGAGGCTCGTCAGGGTCCCTGAAAATGACCAGGAGAACATCAAAGACAAGGTGACCTAGATGTGCCATAAAACCATCGCCTATAATAATATAAATGTTTATCCTGTTCACTCTTGTTTCAATCTGTTCTGAATTTCCTGGGTTACAAAATTAGGTTTATCTCAATCTTATGGATTTTTGCCAACACTTTATTATTAATGGCTAATTTGTTTAAAGCAGTTTTCTTACTCATTAAGCAGTTTAAATGTGATTTTTATTTTATTCAGGAATCTCACAGCACTAAAAAAGATTTTTCCTTTTGGAAAAGCCAGTGGGGTAAGGAAGTTTGGGCAGTACATGGTTCTGAGAAAAACGCTGGTGTTTTGATTTTAAAGGTCAAATTTCCAGGAGAGATGATTAACTACTACAGCGACCCCAAGGGGCATGCTATTGTAATGGTTCTAGCGCTTTCACATTTCACTATAATCATTTCCAACATTTATGGCTGTAACTCTTACTCAGACAAATGCAGGTTGTTTGAGTTGTGGGATGAAAATATATTTTTTTTGGTTAAAAAAAAAATAAATCCTGAAGCCTTCTTAATTTTTGGTGGTGATTTTAATGTCGTTTATGACAATAGTATTGATCGATTACCCCCCTCCACCTAAAAACCTTCATTCATTCAATGGCTACCT
Organism: Fundulus heteroclitus; assembly: GCF_011125445.2. Taxonomy (NCBI): domain Eukaryota; kingdom Metazoa; phylum Chordata; class Actinopteri; order Cyprinodontiformes; family Fundulidae; genus Fundulus; species Fundulus heteroclitus. The sequence goes on along the minus strand of NC_046374.1, from coordinate 4,203,522 downwards.
GAAAGATTTTATGGAGAAATTTGATATCGTGGACATCTTTAGGGAAAAATTCCCTACATTAAATGTATTCACTTGGAATACAAAAGACCTCTGTAAAAACAAAAATCCCGGATTGACTATTGGCTGATATCTAAGCAAGTTAATTTACAAATATTAATGTTAATACCCACGCTGCTCCTTTCTCTCACCATAAAATAATTATTCTAAGCTCTGCACTTTCCTTTCAAGTTTTTGAAAGTTGAATAATAGTCTTCTTTCCTATGAGGCTGTTATTGAAACAATTTAATCTCTTATTAAATCTTAATGGGAGGAAGCTTGTTTGCATAGTTCTTTTGGTCCTTTTTGGGAATTATTGAAATATGACATTGGAAAATAGTTACAATCCTACAGTAGCAACCTGGCAATGCTTAGAGGGCAGGAAGAAGTAAATTGTTGCTCTCAGATTGCTTCATTCTCTAATTTAAGTAAAGAGAACCTTAAACATGATAATCTTATTCATCTTTCTGAATGCCAAACCAAACTAGATGAAATATATAAATGAAAGGCTCTAGGGGCTTTTGTTAGATCAAGGACAAAATGGTTGGAGGAAGGGGAGCAGTGCTCTTCCTTCTTTTTTGGGTTGGAAAAATTTAAACAACTTAATGCCATAGAGTCACTTAAAATCAATGACAATATTGTTTTAGACCATATAACCTTAGCTTCATTTTGTTCCAGCTTTTATAACAATCTTTACTCCTCCAGAAGAAAGTGTGTCATTTTTAACTGACTCTATCAAACATTGTAAAGCTATTTCAGAGGCTGATAAAAAAATTTGTGATGCGAATATAACTTTAGAAGAAGTACAAGAGGCTATTTTAAATCTTAAAAACAACAAGTTGGCTGGCAGCGACGGTCTGTCGAGTGAATTCTATACATAAATTATAAAAGAACGACGTCCTTTTAATTAGCACCCTTTCCGAAAATATTGAACTAAGAAAATTGCCACCTACGCTAACTCAAGGCACCATTACTCTTATCCCTAAAGCTGGTAAAGTCAGATTACTTATTGATAACTGGAGATCTATTTTTTTACTTAAAAATTACAACAAAATACTTGCTACAATTTTAGCCAAAATAATTAAAAGAACCCTCTCCTCCATAATGGATGAATCTCAGTCAGGCTCCATGCCCAATAAGCACATTGCGGATAATTTAATACTAGTGTTAAATTTTTAGATTATTCTGAACCCATAAATGATGTTAGCTTTATTTTGTTTTTAGACTTCTATAAGGCCTTCGATTCTTTAAAGATGGCTTCATTTACCAGGCCCTGGATAATTTTGGTTTTGGTCATCTATTTATAAATCCTTGTATAAAAACAGTAGCTGCTCACTTAAACTTAAACATGGCACTTGTCCTAGGTTCCCTTTATCCAGAGGAGTGCGACAAGTTTGTCCAGTTTCTCCGTATTTGTTCATAATAGCTGCTCAACTTCTTGCAACATTTATTCAGGAAAACAATGTTCATGGCGTCTCAATAGCTGATAGAGAAATTTGTATTAGTCAAGTTGCTGATGACATCACACTTTTTCTGAGAGACGTTGATCAGATCCCTGTTGTCATTAAGCTAATTGTTCTCCAGTGCTTCAGGTCTTAAGCTTATTATAAAGAAATGTGAACTGCTTCCCATTTCAGCTTGTAACAAAACCCACCTTTGCAATATTCCTGTGAAATCTCAAGTATCTTATATCTTGGTGTTATTGTTTCCAAAAATGATAAAGAGACCATCTAAATTTTAACCCAATTATTAATAAAACTCCAGAAAAAACTAAGTCACTGGCTTCAGAGAGATATATCTTTAAGAGGAAGAATATTATTATCTAAAGCAGAAGGTATTTCTAGGTGAAGTTATGCTGCTCTTGCACTAAAGGTCATTGCCTCTACCTGTAAATCGATTGATAAAATGCTCGACAGATTTACTTGGAAAAATAAAACCCACTACATCATAAGTTCTGCTCTTGTAAATCCAACAAGCTCTAGAGGTCTACATTTCTTAGACTTCTCATCCCTAAACTACACTTTTATACTTAACTGAATAACAAAATATGTTATGACTCTATGTGGAATTATATTCCTAACTATATTTTCTCTAAACTAGGAGGTCTTCAATTTTTACTTCAATCTATAAGTTATAATATTGAAAAACTGTCCCTAAAACTGGCTATAATACCACATTTGTAAATTACACAGTTCCTAATAATACTCACCTGTATACTGGAAATCGCATAGTCTATTTCCCCTGCATTGTTTACATTGTTTACATTTCAATTGTTTACATAAATCACCGCTGCACCTTATCCTGTAATTTATTGTAATTTACTGCAATTTACTGTGATTTTTCAAGCTGTATGAAAACGGAATTTCGTTCTGTATGCACTCTGCCTTTTGTTTCCCTAAAAAGTTAATGAGGACTCACATCCTCATTAACTTTAACCTTGAGTATGTGAATGTGCTATTTGGCTTCCACAATGTCTGTCCCTCTGAAAAGAAAAAAAACTTTATATAATCAATCTTGTATTAATCTTAGCAAAGATCCACATTCGTCCCCTGGCATTATTGTTCTGTTCATTATATGTTTCGTTTTTGTAAAATGAACTGGATTTCATTAAAAAAAAGGATGCAGCCCCTGAATTGAGACAGACCCCATAGTGATATTCTAATCATAATGTGTGTGCGCACGTGTGAGTCAAAACAATGTGTAAAACACAGAAATAAATATAATAAGCCAACAAGACACTATAATTTAATCGGAAAATCTTTCTATGCAACCAGAGTTAGCTACTGGCATAGAGATTAATTAAGTAATAGTGCTTGACTAGGTACCGTTAAACCAGACATCCTGGTGTCAGAAACATCAAAGTAAGGTATCTTGCTGGGCGTTCCACTGTTCCCTGGGAAGGCCAAATGAAAGAGGCCTATGAAAGGAAGAGGGGAAAGTACAAGGCGCTGGTGGGTGAATGCTGAAGCAAGGGGTGAAGAATCAGTGGATTTGTCTGCAAATCACTCACCAGAACCCCCTTGTAGTGGCCAAGCTTTGACATCTCCAAAAATCCACAAGGGCCACAGATGCACCTTGGACGAGTAATTTACTCAGGCAAAAATAAATCCATTTCCCAGGTAAAGTCATTTAGTTTGTGGTTTATTTATCTTTTGCAAGCAAGCAAATGGAAATTGACAAACATTTTCCTCCCTGCTTCTCTTGCGCTGTTAAAAAAACCATATGCCCACCCAGATGCATGCTGGTCCTACCACTGACAGCCTATTTATATATATATATATATATATATATATATATATAGTATATATAGATATATATATATATATATATATATATATATATTAAATATATATATATATTAAATATATATATATATATATATATATATATATATATATATATATATATATATATATTAAATATATATATATTAAATATATATATAATATAAATATTTAATCCACCCAAATTGCTCATAACTAACCAGAAGCAAAGACAACTAAATAACCAACACATAATCTCAAAACAAATTTCAAACAATAAAGTAAAATAAATAACCTTAACTAGATTATACACAAAAAATACAAATTTAATTAATAACAAAAAATAATTGGCTCCTACACCCGTCAAATCTCCTGAAGTGAAAGAACGTTATATCAGAAAAGCCACTAAAACATCACAGAAGCTACTGACAAGGTGTCAAGGTGACTGTGGATCCAACAAGGGGTCCATTGACCTTAGTTGTTCAGACACAAGCCAGGGCCTGAGGGCCTAATCAACCTTGGTGGAGTTGCATAAGAGAGGGTATGTGGTGCTGTGAGACCGGAATACCCAATGTTCCCAGGATACATACCATAATTGAAGATATGTCTGAGTTGCTTCATAGCATTTACTGTGGGTGCCCTTGTGTTTGTCTGATTGGAAGTCCGAGGTTAACTGGAGTCAGGACCTAGAGGCTGTTTTTGGAACTGCAGCTTAATCAAAAGATGTGGTAGCTTCTAGCTACCTCTCCATATTTACCTAGTACAGACTGCAGCAAATAACCGGACTTACTAAAAAAAACTATCAAATATGAGAGCAGAGAGGAGTGTAGTTGTTAAATGCACTATAACATTGATCAACAAAAGCAACATAAAACTGAAATTATTTTATGGAAAAACTGATATAGGAGCTCATAAACATCAATAGGCACACAGTATCATTCCACACCTCTCCATGCCAGTCCCCGTTTTTGCCTCGGAAGATTTGTTTTTCTTGTTTAAGGTTCTGCTAACCTGACTAACCGCCCTGGAAAAGCTCTGCTCTGTGCCCTGGTGTCTCCAACAAACTGCTAACCTGTTGTGGCTACGGGGCCTGCTAGCCGAGCAGAACTGAGCATTCCCGGCTTCCTGGATAATCGTGACTCTCTCTCACTCCGGGCCGTCAGCTCCTGCCATCACCTTCACTCCGGTTCCGTGCTACCTGCTCCTCTGGCCTCATCAAACCTCCATACCAGAAGCATCATCTACAAACTGCTAATGATTGAGCATCAAACAGAGTAGAACTGAAAAATGTCAAGACTAAAACAACCCGTTTAATCACAACAAAGACTTAAACAACACAAATCATTACTTGTGATTATTAAGTTATTTTAACAACTTGCACAGGAGAAAACTGGTAAAGAAAAAACGTACTCTAAATGTTGAAAAATCCTAAAAGGTTAACTACAATCAAATGTGTTTAAGAAAAAAAACTCCTGCTTTCCCCCTTCCAGTTTGTTCCCTACCAAACGCTCCTGCGATTTATGACTGACATTGCAGCAGGGATGGACTATTTGAGCTCAAAGGGATTTCTGCACAGAGACTTGGCTGCACGCAACTGCATGTGAGTTTGGTAGAAAGATAAGAATTAAAATTGGGAAAAATGGATCAAAACGATGCACATATGTGGGCAGGCTTTTGTATCCTCCAATATGAAAATGAATCTGTCTTTGTACAGGCTGGGGGACAATCTAAGGGTTTGTGTGGCTGACTTTGGCCTTTCCAAGAAAATCTGCAGCAGCGATTACTACCGTCAGAAAGTCGTTATCCGTGTGCCAATCAAGTGGATGGCCATTGAGAGCCTGTCTGAGTCTGTCTACACAACCAAAAGTGATGTGGTGAGTTTGACTGAGTTTGGTTTCAATTTCTCTGCGGTGTGTAATTTTTATGACAGCGTGACACAATAATCAGCAGTTGGTAAAGTGAAAACATATAGTGGGTCACAGTGACACCTGGTGTGTACTCTGGATGAAAAAAAAATTAGACTGATAGAAAATAGAAGTATTTGCGATTCCTAATCCTGCTCCACTGCTTTTGGTGATCCCTTTAAAGATTATTTTAATTCAGTACAGTTTTTTTTATATACAGTAAGCACGACCCTCTAACTGGTATGCTTCAAGGGGATTTAGGTAGCACCTGGAGCATGGCTCTCCTTTTTGTTAAGGAGACAAATGGTGTAGAGGTTAGTGTATCCCACTAAACAGTAGTGATAGAGAAGCTTTCTAAACAACAGAATCGATATAAAGCTATTTTGGTGAAATGGTTCAGATGTGCAAAGAATCTGATTCAATTGTTTGTGTGTATACTTGTACTTACATTTGAGTGAGAATTATTTTGCTCATTTTACTAGTAAAGTAAGGACTTTGATGTAAAGTGAGGTTCTTTTTTTGGTCCTCACCTTTATCTGGGCTAGTGGTTTGGTTTAGGACTAAGATGTCAATTAATTAGGTTTTTGGGTTAGGTATAAACAGTTAGGGTTAGGCTAGACCATAGAAAGAGTTGAAAATGAATGGAAGTCAATAAAAGTCAAAGGACAGTCCTCACACATAGATGGATGGATGTGTGTTTGTGTGTGTGTGCACCAAGATGGAACAGTAAAGGGCAAAGTGTATTACAACATTAAGACACAGCTATGGTAGGAATAAAGGCTTTATGTGCATCTTGAAATTCTTTTTTTTTTCAAGAGAAAATGTATAATATACCTGTGTTATGTAAATATACCAACATAAAATATACATAATGGAAATATGATTTTGCATGATGCCTGTGCAAATTCTCAGTTATTTGGGTCATCGCAACAGCAAACAGGCTTAAATCGGAGGCAACCGGACTTTGGTTCAGTTCTTTCTGAAAACATTTACCTTTTTGTTCTGTCATTTTTTCCTTCATATTAGGAACAACTGGTCTGGCGTCCTCTTAGCTGTGACATCATTCAGGGAAGACAGATCATCCGCTATTACCATATAACGTAGAAAAGATTCCTGGATCAATGTGTGCTCCTATGCATTTTTGTCTGTCTTGTTGTGTCTCTGCTCTGTCTTCTGTAACCCCCAGTCGGTCGAAGCAGATTGCTATTTATACTGAGCCTGGTTCTGCTGGAGGTGTTTGCTTCCCGTTAATGGGGAGTTTTCCTCTCCACTGTCGCTTCATGCTTGCTCAGGATGAGGGATTGCTGCAAAGCCATCGACAATGCAGACGACTCTTCCTGTGGCTCTACGCTCTTTCATGAAGAGTGAATGCTGCTTGTCAAGACTTGATGCAATCTGCTGGGTTTCTTTGGATAGGAAATCTTTTGACCAATCTGTAATGATTACTGCTGGTGAACCCGATATTCAGCCAGACACAGAGTTTAAAAGGTTTATTGAGAGGATAAATAATGGCAGGTGAGGCAGGCAAGCAGAACCAGACTTTAACAGATGTGTTACGGCAGATGGTGCAGGCAGGCAGGGATGAGCAGGAGACCAGAAGATACAGGTAGTGACAGAGCAGAACAGGCAATGTAGATCGAGTAACCACCAGAGCGGGCAGAGCATGCGGCTGTGACTCACGGAAAAAACAGACAGAACTGCAGCATGCAGACACAGGCACTTTTAACCGAAGAATCCAGCTGGCTGAGCACACAGGATCTGGTAACGGCAGGGCACATCACACCGGACAAGACAAGAAGAGAAGAGATGTTCTGGCAGCGATGAGTTTGCTGAGCCAGGTATATGTAGGTCGGTGAACAGGTGAGCTGAGTAGACTAATTAGTGGCAACAGGTAGAGATGATCCAGAGTGGTGGCTGGAGGGAGACTGAGCTGATTGGATAGTGGCTGGTGGCTGAGAGGTGACAGGCTACATAAGAAAAGTCCAGCAAATCCAAAGGCAAAATAAACAAAAAACAGGACACCAATTTGAGCCTGTTTGCTGATGATTTTGCATGAATTAAAGTAAAAAGTATATACTTTTACAGAATGCATCAGAAAGTTAATTGAAATAAGTGACTATAGTATTATACTGTATATACAATTACTGGTGACGCTGGAAAGAGGGGTCTCAAGAGATCATGATTAAAAAAGATAATTCTAGTGTTAGGAGTTTGACGACCACATTCTGAATTTAAAACTGGTGCAACACGTTGCCAATAGGAAAAAATCTGCTTCCTACAAAAGGGTAGTGATACTGTTAAACTGAAAAATAAATTAGTTTAGGAAAAACACAAAGTGACATTTCTAATTACAATCTCTTCATCCAGAGAGGATGGACAATGGTTTTCCTCTTCAATGAGGACCCTTAAAATGTGAATACAACCAAAATAAAGACCCTAAATTAAGCAACCAACCATTTGGTCTTTAACTCGGTGACCTGTCATGATCTTTGGGACTTTGGTTTTGTTTTTTGCTTCATTTGAGTATCTATATTCTGTTCCATTGTTCCATGTGTTTTCCTTCAGCCATTTCCTCTGGGTAACTTTAGTTCCTTTCTAATTTCTAATCAACCACCTACTCCTTGTCTAGTAATCATTTCTCCAGCCTAAATATGTCTCTTATTAGTCAGCTCTTGGTCCTGGTATTCACTACAGCATGTTACCTTTTGTGATGTGGTATTTTGCATTTCCTCCTGGATCTGGTATGTCCTTCCATTAAGTAAAATTGTTTATGTTTCATCTGCGTGTCTCCTTGCATTTGGCTCCTGCTCTACACCATTACATGACCAGGACCTGCCAAAGTGATGCCAGGAAAGAAAATTGGTGAACTTGTGACTGGACTATGGTGTACATTGAATGTTGTTCCATAATTTCAGGTCAAATAAAAGTTAACGTAGCTCAGCTAGTTAAAAACCTTAGTGATAGTCCCAATCAGGGTGTCCATTTGGACTCGCCTACACTGCTGAATGCACCTACAGTTGGCACATAAGTAACAAAGGAAGACGATAAACTGGTCTGACTAACCAGTTTTGTTTCTAAAACAGATATTATGGCCAGCACCTGGTAGCACAAAGCATCCTAGAAACAGCTGCCTCATTCACAGAACCATCTTCTTACCCATGTCATAGTGGTCATTCGGAGTAACTATGTGGGAGATTGTGTCCCGAGGAAAGACTCCATATCCTGCTGTCCACAACTATGAACTGCTGGACCTGTTGGCGTCAGGTCACAGACTCAAACCACCTGAAGACTGTGATCCCAAGCTGTAAGTTTGTCTGTTTTTTTCTTGATGAGAGGATCCTCGAAAAACACTACAAGTTTTCAGTCTGTAGGAATTTTGTTATGTAAAATACCGTATTTTAAAACAGAATAATTAGTCGAAACAACATGCCAACCTCATTGGAATTGGGATTGTAAAACAATTTACACTTAACACTCATGTTTGTACTGTGGAACAAAGCAACAGTCACAGTAGAAAAGTTACATGGAGGCAGACAGAACATGAAAAAACTCAATTTTATCATCAGGATGAGGGAAAAAAACTTGCTATGAGGGAAAACGATGAAACTACCCCAATCCAATTTCACTCCACTCAATTTTTTATTTGTAATTGTCCAGTTACTCAGGTCAGGGAATAAAAGTCATTGCTAACCTATTTGCAAGAGAAATTTGCTAAGTGTTTAAATTGTCCAAAACAATTTCTAAGGATTTTATGCATGTAGTCACACCAGCAGCATGTTGAAGAACAGTTTGGCCAGCACAGTTTTTGCTACTAATCTATTTAGAGAGAAAACAATGCTGAGCAAATAGATAGCTTATTACTGCAAGCCAAAATGGCTTTTAAGGTTAGGGTTGGTGTAGAAACCGCTAAATTGTTTTAACATGGAGTTCTGAATTCAGAAGGCCATATTGTAGATTTTTCCATAGCCTCTAAAAAGGACAAGTTATCTGCCAAATATATCTATGAAAGAGAAACCAGACATGAGCTTGACTTCAATATTATTCCCTGCAATACATCAAACACAGAGACGCTCCAGTTGTCTCTCCTTTCACACATTCCGTACATTCACTGTATGGCAACACTTGTAAGAATAAAATTGGCTCCCAAGCTCCATTTCATAAGGGATATGAACGAGGCAGGATAAGTCTGTCACTGAGAAATAAATGACTCCAACCCCAAACAAAGAAATTATTGCAAAGAAAACTACACTTCCATAACACTTGTTATGGAAGCATCAGTTAAAGCGGTTTCTGCAACAGGAATGTCGTTCATATAAACAATGTTGTGTGAAGTGTGTAACTCTTTTTCTTCCATCTCACCCTTACACCAGTTATGAAATCATGAAGAGTTGCTGGAATTCAGAGCCAAAATTGAGGCCAGACTTCAGGCATCTGCTTGAGGAACTGAAAGGACTTCTGTCTGAGCTCCCGGTCCTGGAAGCCTGGCAGGAGGCCAGATACATCAACCAAGGATTAGAAGCTGCTACTGGTGCTGCTGCCGAGTCCGAGAACCTTCAGACAGACTCTGGAGGAAGACAGGAAAATGTCTACCTGTCCTCCCCTGTGGGTGCATTCGGATGTGGAACAGTGCCACCCTAACCACCTCTGTTATTTAGACTTCAATATTGTGATATATTGCATCCTTCCATTGTATCCACACACACACACACACACACACACACACACACACACACACACACACACACACACACTCCAGAAGGCCATTTAAATTCTCCAGTTCTATCAAATATATATATTTTATATTTTCATATTGTTTATTTTTGGTCCATTTCTTTAAAATCATCATAGTCTGACTTGTTTAGGAATGTTGTTATGACAGTTTTTTCACTATTTGACAATAAACAGACTAAACCTTCCCTGTCTAGGTCCGTTAGAATGACCAATATTATTTGTATTTGCTCAACACTGTGACAATGAGTGTTGAGTTTTAGATTTTTTTTCAAAATAAATGTACAGCAATTAAACATTTTCTCAGTATTAGGTATAATTTCCTTTTATCGTGTATGACTCAGCTCAAACATTTTCAGTGTTTCTTCACAAGCTTCTAGCCAGAGTTTTCTGGAGTTCTAGCCCATTTCTCCTGACAGCCCTGGTGTAACTGGGTCAGGATAGTCAGTCCCCTTGTTCACACATACCTACCTAAAAAATGTTTGGACCAATTGCTCCTGCAGTAAAACACCCACACAACATGATGCTGCCACCGCATGATGTCCTCAGGCTTGCAAGCTATAAAAATCATCATTGTGGTAAATTTTTTCATCAGAACACAGAATATTGTCTCCAAAGATTAAAGTCTTTGTCTTTGTCGTTTTGTAAATGATTTGAGTTAATTTATATAATGCAATTTGGCTTTTTTACAAAAGTTTTTGGAATAATGGCATCTTTAACTGTGAGTGCATATTCAGCTCATGTTAATACTGGAAAGCCAGCATCTTTACAAGTCTTTAGTTTTTATTTTGGGAAGTAGATACATTTAACATGAAATCATGTTCACCTACTGCATGAACGGTATGAGGGCTGCTTATACTTGTGTATAATTATTTTTGAACTACAATGTATTTTCCTCTGCAATGTTTTCTTTTCCATGTTCAGCACTGAATTATCTTGTTACTGAAATGTGCTACAAATAAACTTGCCTTGCCTTGCTTTAAATGTGACATCTTCAGGAAATTACCCAAGGATGAACCAGACTTGTGGAAGTACATAATTCTCTTTCTGCTATCTTCACTGATTTCTTTAGGTTTTTTTCCTTATCACACTAGGAAGCAGTGTGTTTGAAATGTTGCCTTAAGAAACATTGATATATGTACCTATTAACTCAAATATTGTGAATTAATCAGAACCTCAGAAAGTGTCATCCTCTGGGTCTTCCCAAATTGATTAAAGCCACAGTATTCCTAACATATGTAAACTTCTGACTTCTGAATAGTAATAGAAAAAAAAATCACCTCATTATTCTGGGATTTGGCAAATAGAAATAGTTTTGTTAATCCTTTATAACATTAAAACAGGAAAACATTGGTCTGTTTAAGGTCAGATAGTTAGGCGTGTCTTTTACGGCATGTGTAAATATCTGTGCCCAGATTCAGAAAGATCCTCTGAGTCCTCTCAAAGAGCGCCTGTCTTAGCTTAAAAAGTCTTTTGCCTAGGAGTTTTTGTGATCCAGAAAGTTACTGAGAGCAACTGAGTAAGGAGGAGACAACAGATTTTTTTTTTTTATCTTAGTGAAGGGTAGGGCTGTGAATTTTAAATGTCATATTTTTAATAATGCACCTCGCCCATTGAATGCTGGAGATAGGCACCAGCACCCCTCGCGACCCCACCAGGGATAGACGTGTTAGAAAATGGATGGTTAATAATACTAGTATCACTATATTGCATTACTACACAGTCATGTAATTCAGGTAATAGGTAAAATATTTAAATTTTGCAATCCTATTTCAGATTGGATTGAAAAGAATTCAATTCAATTCAAAAGAATCTATTCTAAAGCTTCTTAATAGCTCAGGGAGAAGAATAGAGGAGTGTTGAAAGGCAATTTAGTACCAGGATCACGGCATAAAGGCGGACTTTGAAGAGCATTGCTGCAGATCAATGAGTCTTTTTCTCTGCTTTTAGGCTCTGTGAAAGCAGAGAAAACGACTGGGAAGTGAGGAGCGCTCTGTGCAGCAATCAAAAGCCAGAGTGGAGATGGCATCAAACAAGCAAAGTTCTAGATGACCATTTAGCCTCCTGACATTATTATGTACAATACAGCAAATCCCTTGTCATCTCTTTTATTTTGCCTATAGTATGTAGCCTAGTCATGTATATATTTTTCTGTGATTTTTTTGCTATTTTTTTTTAATCTTTATTATTGCGAGCATTTACAGCCTGTAAAAAATATAAAATTTCCTCTGTATTATATTCTTTGACCCCTCCTCTCGCCCAGTGAATGCTGGAGATAGACACCAGGAACCCCCGTGACCCCATGAGGGATTAAGCAGGTCAGAAAATGGATGGATGGATGGATTATATTCTTTGTACATTTCTCCACTTTTTGTTCATGATTGGTTTTAACTAGTGTTGTGCCGATGCTATTTTTTGGCCCCGATACCGATACCCGATACCTGGCTGTGCAGTATCGGCCGATACCAATTCCATATCGATACCATCTGTTTTATATTGATGTGTGTGTGTATATATGAAGAAAAGCATACTACTTGGATGTAAAATAATTGGTATCATGGCTTTGTCAAGCTGCTACCTTATTAAAGCAGGAAAAAGACTAATACAAAGTGAATCCAGTAGAACTAGTGAGTGTTGGGAGAGAGAAGGCTGCGTTCAAGTGACATACAAACATCAAAATGATATCTGTGACCTATTTGTTGGTACTCGCTGATACCGATACCACCATTTTAGTGCGGTATCGGCGCCCCGGCCGATACTGGTATTGGTATCGGTGCAACACAAGTTTTAACACTACATAGTAGCTGCAAAACAGCTGATTTAAAACCCCACCTCCAACCTGATAAACATATGTCACATTATAGATCATGATATAAATTAAAATGGCTTTGCGAAAAGAGGAATTTTTCCAAATCCAGCTAGTTATCGGAAACCGATGATTGCAGTTGTTGCTGCTAAGGGGGCCCCAACCAGTTTATAGGTTTAGGGCAAGAAATATATTTTTTACACAGGGCCATGTAGGTTTGGATTTTTTAGCCATTTTTAAAAAGGGGAATTTAAAATTCTCCTTCTCGACTAATCAAGCTCCATCATATCTCAGAGATCTGATTACCCCACATGTTCCTAACAGAGCACTTCGCTCTCAGACTGCAGGTCTGCTGGTGGTTCCTAGAGTCTCTAAAAGTAGAATGGGAGGCAGATCCTTTAGCTATCAGGCTCCTCTGCTGTGGAACCAACTCCCAGTTTTGGTCCGTGAGACAGACACCCTGTCTACTTTTAGGACTAATCTTAAAACTGTTGATATTTTTCTAATTCCTTATTATCCAACTATTAAAACTACTTTGTGTTTTTGTAGCACCTAAATTGTGATGATGATTTCATGGAGTTTTTTTGCTAATTGAAATGCCCTGACATGCTATTGATTTTTTGAAAGAAGTATTGCATAATGTTGGCTTGTTTGTTGACATGCATTGACAAATCATTTGTTTTTCATCCACGTGAATTACACATCATTTTAGTAAATATTTCCACACATGGTCTATAACTGTCAATGGGTGAATGACCCAAAGCAGAAAGGAGCAACTAGTTTTTGACTTGGAGCAAATCTTTGACAGCAGTAGTCGGTGGCCCCTTAAATCAGGGGTGACTTGTTAATGCATTCAAGGATTAACCGTAGATCATATGCAAAATGAAAATAAGAATAATCTGAGATCAACCGCTGGTTAAGACACAGGCCAGATAATTTATTGACTTTGTTGTCAATGAATACAATTCAGTTGAAATATACTTTATTGATACCAAAGGGAAATTAAATGTTGTAACCCCTATTGATCCAAATTCTTCAATGCAATCATGGTGTCAAAAACCATGTGGTCGGAGTTCAAACTCTATCTGAGGTGCGCAATAGTTGAAAAGGAGGGGAAAGCATCCGCCCAACCTTAGTGCCGCTCCCCTCATCGGCTGACAAATGGGGCTGACCCCGAGGTTTATGACGGGTACGAGTGAAAACTCAAACTGTAGCAAGTATGGACGTCTAAGTGATAGCCGGAACCCACACGCCTTTAATTGATATATTTTGTCGTTAAAATACATTAAATATGTTTCCTTTCTAAAGCCATCAGTATACAAAGTAACCATCCTTCACCCCTAACGCAGTTCGTCTCGTAGTGACACATCAGCTTTCGTCACTACCGCACATGCGCAGTCATCCTGGAGCCTTTACCAAGCAGCGGACGCAGAAAAGCAGGAGAAAAGGGGACAATACGGTAGTTCTACGCGACGGTAGTTGAAATATGTGTGCTTAAAAGAAAGATATTTGAAACGGTTAAGGTAGAGGACAGCAGCACAGACGGTTAGAAATCATCTAAGTGCCTCAGAAAGCCGAACCTACCGTCCAGTCATCTGTTCGGTTTGTCGTAGAGGGAAGGAAGATTGTGTTCGCCCAAAGAGACGCAGCGCAAGTGAAACCATGAATCCTGAGTAGTAAGTTTTCTCTTTACCATTCTCAGCTGGGAAGGGGGGGGGGGCACTGTACTATTTGTTTGGGTGTAATCTGGCCTAATATGAAATATTCCGAACAATGCTCGTCTAATGGTCGTGCGGGAGACCAGGAGCTAGCTGGCTCCCAGGAACAATGCGGAATGTGTCCGTAATCCTCCAAACGTCAGGTGACGGACGGCTCCTGTGTCGGATCTGCTTCTGGCTGCTTCAAAACAAGCTCCCGTTGGAGGTGAAACACGGATAAGTGACGGTTTGGGGAAGACAGGCTAAACATTAACATGCTAGTCTGGTTTAGTGTCCTTTAGCAGGCTGCACCCCAACCGCACACCTTTCTTTACCATCAACAAGGCACTAGCGGCTGATGTTTAACCTCTCTGCTAGACTCAAATGGTGGGCATCTGGGAAGTCATGTCTTTTCTTTGCTGTTCTGTTTTTTCCTGACATAGACATGCCTCTCAAGCACACGTGTTTTCAGTAGGGATGGGATCAGGGCTATACCAGCAACTTAATTTCTGCCTGTCATTTATCCAATCCCAGTCATGAACGAGTTGATCTGAACAATGCAGAGAGATAAAGAATTTGAAGTCTTCTTCTTTATGTCGTCCAGCGACAACCAAATAACTGCTTGCTTTTCTGCCACCACCATGTCAGACAGACACAGCCTCACCCTGAGACCTCCCACCATTGTCTGGTTGCCAGATGGCTCCAGGTGTTGCCTGATCTGACCACAGAATTTCTTCAGAAGGCATTTGGCAAATCCATGTAGGTTGCAGTAGTTTTCAGTCTAACTTGGATGTGTCTATTTTGGATCAGATGCTTCCTTCGTGGTCCATGAGAGTAAAACTGACTTGACTGTAATTTGTTTGCTAACTTCTGCTGCTCTACTCAATATTGTCATTATTGTCACCACTACCATAAAACAGCCAAAAGTGTAAGGGTAGAAAACTCAAGGATGCATTTGTACGTAAATAGACATTTTCCAAAGATCCAAGTGTTATTGGAGGGAATAGCAAAGGCCGTTTATAGGACATCAAAGTTGTCTACATGTCCACTACCCTACCTCTTAATTCATAATTGCAACAACAACAGCAAAATTCTGGCCTTATCAATTAATCAATTAAAAAGGTTAAAAACAGAAAGACAGGTACTTGACAACAATGAAATAATCAAAGTGAACAAATAAAGTGAAAATATTTTTTTTTACATAAAACAAGAATTCAGAAGGAGCAATGGAAGGCTCTCTCTTAATATTCTCCGAATACGTCAAAATCTTGACTGCATATAGAAATGTATAGAAGAGGCATCACAGCAAAAGAAAAGTAATTTATTTATAGAGGTTGATGTACAGCTCTCCTCTTATTTTAGATTTAAAATAGTTTGGCCAAATTTCTTGTCCTAGTCTGTATATGCCTCATATAAATGCTTTCTTTTTTATAATGTGTTTTCTACACAACTGACTTCATAATATATTATCCATCCATCCATTCGCTAAACCCGTTTATCCCTACAGGGTCAAGAAGCGGGGTCCACCCTGGACAGGTTGCATCACAGGGCGACATAGAGGGTGCATTCACACCAGCCCTGTTCGGTCCGCTTTAATTGGACTCTGGTTGGTTAGCCCAGAAAGTTTGCTTCGTTTGGGGAGGTGTAAAGACGCAATCGAAATCTGATGCGGTGCAACAAAGCAAACCCAGGTCGTCCTCAAACATGGGTCTGGGCTCTGTTAAAGTGAACTCTGGAGCAGCAAAGGGCATTCTGGGTGAACATAACCAAAACGAGTACAGCAATAACACTACTGAACAGGGCTTAACCAAAAATAATATCTCAATATTTTTAGGCTGAATGTCGATATAACATATTTATCTCTTTTTTTGTTTTCATAAATTAATTATAAGAAGATCTCCTTGAATCAAAGCTTTATCCCAAATGTCTTGCAGGCACATTTTTTAAACGGTTGTAGATAAATCTGAGAAACGGCTGAAAAAGAACCTAGTGGAATACATAAAAGTATAATTTTAACTAGGGGTGGGTATTGCCAAAGAAGTCATGATTCGATTAGAATCACGATTCACATGCCACGATGCGATTCTATCACGATGCATCACGATACTTGAATTATTGCGATGCATCGCAATGCATTGTGATATTTTCACTGAATACTGTTAGAAAAAAATACAGTCATTACCAGTGGTTGACTGGCTGTGTATGACCTGGATAGTGTCTTCAACTGATACATAACTGAAAGAAACTGAATTCATACATGGCTGTATTTATTGAAACGACTTTTGGAGGTATTGCCATGAAAACAAATATTATTTGTTTTCATACGCAATACCATGGCAACAAACTATTACTGGAGTGGACACACTGACAAAAAGTGCTTAGCATTTATAAAACTTAAAATAACAAAATAAGGATAATCAGTGCCGTTTTCATGGCCTCATTGGTCCTTTGAAAACATTCAAATGCATGCGCCTGTAGATGTTGGGGCTAGCTTGCAATCAAATGTTGTTTGTTAAATCAGTGCTTGTGGTGCTGGCGAATCTTATTTTTCTGTAAGGCGCCTCTGCATGTGTGCTTTTAAGTTTGTTGTGTTCCCACAGTATTTCATTATGATGTTTGCAAATTGCGTGCGTTATATCAATTTGGTTTTGAAAAAGCCAAAATGCGTCCAAACATCTGACTTGACATGTGATGGAGCCGGGCGAATGTTCTCAGTCTCTTCCATGTTTTGTTATTGAATGACTCGTCGCAGTATCTCACGGCCAGAAATGCTTGTGACACAAGGCAGCGGGAGTCAACACATCTGCAGCGACATCTACTGGACTGGAAGTTGTATTCCATTTGTTTTTTCGCAAACCATTCATCCATTTTATTTGTTAGTTTTTTTAATTAATAATCGATACTTAGCGTCAAGAATCGATTAATTGGATCGCGAATATTAGAATCGCGATGCATCGTCATGACGATTATTTTTCACACCCCTAATTTTAACATTGACTATCTTAATATAAATGATCGTCTCATTTTCTCTCTTCTTAAAAAAAAATCACTATATTTTTTTACAATCTCCATATATTGCCCAACGCTACCAATTAAGTAACTTATATCTTGTAAATATGGAAGAAACATTATCTCATTAGAATCAGACTTTTTTTTAGACATTAAATTGATACTGAATTGCTATTTTTATATATATTTTTTTATATATTTTCATGCTTTAAGTTCAGCAGCAAAACATTTATCTACAAAAGTTTGGCGGAAAAAAAATTTTACCTGCAAAAATTAGCCTAAAAGATTTCAACTGCAACTACTTGAATCATGATAAGGTCAGCATGTTTGCAGGCAAATCTTTGCCGACAAATTTTTGCTGGGGAATTTTTACTGGCAAATTTCTACAGCTGAATTTTTGCAGGTGAACCTTTTCAAGCGAATATTTGCTGATTAATTTTTGCAAGTAAATTTTTTGCTGGTAAATTTAAAGACTCACATATATGATAAAGATTCTGTGTATAAATTCAGTGTCTAAAAAAAGTCTGATTTTAATGAGACTATTTCTTCTATATGTAAATACTTTGCTTGATGGCTGTGTAGCGTGACATCAGTGCGATGAAGCTGTGTGCACCCCTGCTTGCACGCCGCCGCCTCATACGGAGCCGTCTCGCCCGCCTTGTGTAAAATAGAACAATCTCCGTGGTCCTCGGCCTCGTCCTCCGCTCAGCCTGAGCCTACAGGTGAACTGTGCTTATCTGGCACACTTGCCAATACAGCATAGCAATAGCACTGCTAAAATGTGTCCTTCCATTCAGTTGACATTTTATGGAAAAGGAAGTTGTGCTGCGTTGTTGACCAACCTCTTTCCTGCAGTAGTTCTTGGTGCAGCGCCACCACAGGAGAGCAGATGAACAGGCTGGTCTGAAGGTTTGGTTCGTTTGACAACGTGCTGCAGGATAGCAAACCCCACCAGCTGAAACTTTGCAGCTTAGTCCCCTATCGAGCCGAGACTACCAGGTGTGGAAACGACCAGAGACACACAGGACAAACATCCACGCACACACTGATACTGCACCTAAGGGCAATTTGGCGCGACTAGTTAACCTAGCAGTCATGTCTTTGGACTGTGGGAGGAAGCTGGAGAACCCACGCTGTTGCACCGGGAGAACATGCAAACTCCATGCAGAAAGACCCCAGGCAGGGATTTGAACCAAGGACTGCACTAACAACTGTGCCACTGTGCAGCCCCATAATGCATTATTTCATCAGTATTTCATTCATATTTTATCTGGCCAAATAGTGCTACACAACAGCCTTTATTTCTTTATGCCTTTTATATTTTGCGTTCAAGCTGTTAGACACGCCTAGAAACAAAATTTGACCCCAAGCCGGGCAGAAAGGATTTTTATCTTCCACTTGTCCACTTTTCTTATTTTCAATTCAAGCACAGCTCAATATGCTGTCATTGTGCAGTGTGCTCTAGAACTCTGCAGAATATACAATAGAAACAATTTGGCTACTCTTTAAAAGGTTGCAGTATCACGCGGAAATCAATAAGGGGTTTTATTTGCTTTAGCTCCTCCCTCTTTTTAGGTCATTTGATCTGCTTTGTATCTTTCATGTCTCACTCTGTAGCAAAGTAAGTTCCACTTTTTTACGTAAATGGTTAAAAAAAACGTGATTTTTGTAGATGAAGCGGAGCAGTTCTGCTGTTCCAACAAGCGACATCATGCTGTACTCCATCAGTCTCACCTGCACTTCTCTTGACTTACAATTTGCACGACTACTGAGTAAACAGGCCGTTCCAGAAATCACCTGCAGGTCACGTATATATTCCTGCCATCCACATGTTCAAAATCTCTGTTCTCTTGGCACAGATAGTCTGGATTTTATGAACCACTGTAAAATGCTCAAAATAATTGAGCCAGTCTGCCTCTTTTACATAAAAAAGGAAGTTGTGATAGTATTTTAGAACCTCTAATTAATGTCTTTTAACTTTCATTACTTATTTTTGCTTAATAAATTAAAAATGAATATTTATAGAACTTTCTGAGCTGGACATGCTCAGAAAGTTTTATTATAACTTTGATATGAACTGCATCAATCTTATTTCTGAGGGGCTTTGGATGAAAACATGAACGTAAACAGTCTGTGTCCTGTCAAACTAATCATTTTTATGCTAGTAAAAAGAAATTACCAGCTGCCGTGGATCATTTTCAGTAACATAAAGTTAATGGGCCTTAGCCTTGTGAACTTAAAATCTAGAATTTAGGCGAGTGCCACTATGGTACAGTCATATTCCATAAATTGGACTCTTGTTGAAAAGTTAATTTATTTCAATAACTCAATTCACCAGGTGAAAAGAATAGTAATTGTTATTAATTATTTATTGATGACACACAGACTGATGGTTTCAAGAGTTATTTATGGTTAATTATGATTTTCCACTTATAGCTTAAGGCTGGTTCAGATGGTGGGATTTTTGCCCCAGTCTTCCCCTTCTTAGAGGCACTGATGTTGGCGTGTCTCTTAAAGAGATATTCCGGCCATGTGTGGAGTGATCTGGTCCACACAGTGGAACATCACTGTGACCTCAAATCAGGGATATTCAACAGGTTGGGTTGTCTTGCCCCGATATCCTAGAGTGTGTGGTGTCTTCTGAAGACAAACGAGTGACATGTTGAATGTGACATGCAGCCAATCAGCGCGGTGAGGGAAAGCACGAGAGAAAAAAGTCCAGCAAACATATAAGTCCAGTAAACGTAGAGCCCCCCCGGTCGCGCTGTCTCCGCTCGTTTAACCAATGCCTTTTCATTTTTATGTTTTTTCTCCGTTAAAATCAGTCCACAAACTATCTCCATTATTTTTCCACATCGCCCCTGTTTATTTACTCCTAACACGTTTGATCTTGAGAGCATTCGCATTCTGAATGATCCAGAGTGAAATCTGTGTGTGTGTGTGTGTGTGTGTGTGTGTAGGTGTGTGTCTGTGTGTGTGTGTGTGTGTGTGTGTC
Source organism: Fundulus heteroclitus (assembly GCF_011125445.2). Lineage (NCBI taxonomy): Eukaryota > Metazoa > Chordata > Actinopteri > Cyprinodontiformes > Fundulidae > Fundulus > Fundulus heteroclitus. Next base: position 4,183,084 of record NC_046374.1, on the reverse strand, counting down.
GTGCTTGTCGTTTGCCCGAACACCACACACGGTACGAGCAAAACTGCTATATGGAAGAGTTTTTATTGTTACATGTGGTGTCGCTCAGGCTTCGAAAATCGTCAGACGATTTAAAAATCCTGCCGTATGAAGCAGCCTTAACATTTAGACATTTAGAATATTACATCAGACCTGTAAAAATATTTTAACAAAGAAATGTGGGCTTAATAAAAAATTGTTAAACACCTGCTTAAAGGTTATTTTTAAAAGGTACTTTTAATTTGACAAAAAAAGCCTTGTCATTCTCATTTATTCAATATGAATATACGCTATGGTCCTCAAGATAAATTTTGCATATAATAATAAAAAATAAATTCTTCAAAGATACTCATTTGGGGACTGAATGCATCCAAACTGATCCATTCACATCTGCCCAAACCGGGGCACTTCTTCCGGCTGCAGCACTGCAGTAACAGAGGCTGTGCCCCTCCCCTTCCTGCAGCCATTCACCGGACCAAATTCATTATTCATATTGTGGCAATTATAACACGTATCATCTCAAGAATCAAGAAGTATTGTTGTTACCGTGGTGAAATTTTCAGGACATACTCTGGCTTAGGATACGCATGTCACACATTAGGCAATGTGTGCAGGTAATAACATAGTGAACAATAGGTACAGGCTTTGTTTTTTTAAGATCAGAGCATGCAAGATGTGTTTAAAAAAAATCTATTTTCCAATTATGGATCAATTCTCATATTAATTCCTTAAAATCAATTCATATAACCAAAGATGGATTTAGAAAAAATTTCACTGTGAACTTAAATGTGTGAGCCGGCATTACGTGCGCAGACATGAGTCCATGCTGACAGGCATGTGCAGAGCTCAATTTATACGATGGCGTACGTGGTGTCACACTATAAACTGCTTGGCTGCAGGAAGTCTTCACATATCTCACACCGAGCTTGATACACTGAGCTGCTCGACACAATGACACGCGGCATCACAGTCCCTCTCTCTGTGCGCACTGTCCCAGCAGATTGTTTTAAGCTTTTTTAAGTAAGAATAAGCAGCGAACTGGGGACAACCCGGGGTGACCTTTATCCGCCAATGGCACAACGCAGTAGCTCCTCTAGCACCATGCATGACAGGGTATGTAACCAGAACAGCATGGCATTCTTCTTAGTGTTGACCATTCACACAAGAAAATATAATTTACCTGAGACATAGCTATTTATGTCAAAGACAACCAGGAAAAGTCCCTTAATAAAGCATTGTTTTCCCAGGAGCATTGTGCACGAGCTTGAGGCGTGTTTTTAGTTTTGCGCATGTCGAGGTTGAAAACAGTTGGAGACTGGGTTTACAGTACAAGCTAAACTTTCACTCATGGTTTAAATTTGTGCAGGATCAGGTATTGTTCCTTTAAGTGCAGTAGTAAATTCACTAGAATTTTATCTATATAGTGCCAATTCACAACACATGTCATCTCAAGGTACTTTACAAAGTCAAATTCAATCAAATCAAACAGATTGGTCAAAAAGTTTCCTATCTAAACCTACCAGAAGACATTAGCTAACGCTAAGTATTAGCGTCACAGACAGCCCAGTGTATTATGGGTCTGAGTTCTCTTGTCAAGATCTGTTTCCCAGGTGTGCGGTGCTGCACCATGAACGCTTCATTCTACTGTGGTACAAATTAGGTTTTAAAGGCACTGGAGGCTAATGTGGCTAATAATAACACAGATGTTAGTGGAGCCAGACTGAAGCTGACAAATGAAGCCGAAAACATGGGAACCTGTAGCAACCTACCCTGCTGCTGCTGTTAATTACTAAAGAAAATATTCTGGGAAATTACCAGAAAGGCAGACATTTTACAGGACTGCTGCTCAGCACATTAACATGGACCAGATCCTTGATTACACTGTAGAAAATGTTTTAAATGTGCCAGTTTAAGCGGTTTAGTCTTGGAACAGCTTATTTTAGTATAGAATGATCCTTTATTCGTCCCTCAGGAGTAACATTTAATTGCATCATCAGCAAACTGAAGTACACAGCGGAACACTAAAGATACACAGTTAGAATAAAATAACTGCAGGCTTGTCTAGGTACCTACTTCCATAATGGATCTTAACACTTCTGCTAAAAGTTATCTTGTCTCTCTTTCCGGCACATTTGCAACGTTTATTGTGGGCTTGAGCCTCCCTCATCACGTAATAATAGCATTATTCCTTATTAGGCCATACTTTACCTGTATGGAGGTTTTCTCCCTTCTACAATAGTAGAAGCCATACCTGGCTGTAATTTCCACTGTAGTCCATCAAAGCAGTTTCAGAAGCAATTGAGCTCAAAATTAGTTCCAAAACTATAGAGGAAAACCTTCAAGAATAATCCAACAAAATCAAACTCCCCTTCAGAAATAAATATTTACTGTAGTATCAACCAACAAAAAATTCACAAGCTAGTACAATTATCCCACAAATTTGGAAACTTATCAATGTACAACAATTTGGAGTTGTAGATTGTAACAGTAGCCATATAAATAAGATGTTTTAACCACCCATTCATCAGTTTATCTACTGCATATTATCTTATCTGTATGTGATAAACTAAAGTACAGTTTCTATCAACCACACTAAAACATTTTTACCTTACAAAAAAAAGGACCACTTTTAGTGACGCTGGATCCAACAAACTCTTGTTTACATCCAGCTTGTCCAGCCTCACTTTATGGACATTACAGAAAACTACATAGTTGAGTCTTTGTTTGGCCGTAGCAGTCTACAGCCAAGTCTTTAACCGATGCAGGACGTTGAAACTCCTCCCAGCTTCACATGAAAACACAGGCAGCACCATCAAAATCCTGAAGATAACATCAACCTGATCAAACAAGTCCTGCACCTCATCTGGCAGTCCCTAGAGATCATCTGCTGCCTCCGCACTGCTGATACATGGGGATTTGTTGTGAAAGAGAGGCAACTTCACACACAGAGAAGCTCTATTCAGCTCAGGGTCCTCATCTAGTGTATCAACTAACTCGCACGCTCTACCTTTTGCAGAATCTTTAAACTTTCCTGGTCAACATTCACCAAACTGAACCTCTATGTAGCCAGAACTCTGCCCTGTAGTGGTCCACTGCTTTCCCCACAAAGCAAATTAATAATAATAAAATATTATTTTTAACTAAAGAAAAAGAACAAGGTTTTGTATCAGTTTTTTTTAACCAATCAAAACTAAACAATCTTGGATGTTTGGTTTGACACGTAACTAATTTCTTATAAAGTCAAAGGTCATGTGATAAAAAGTGGGCTACAAAACATCAAAACCCTGACTTCAAACATAAATTAGAAAAACTTAATCTGGATCTCTAAGAACGAATCTAAAATGTCAGCAAAATATAAATTAGCCTGACTTCCTTTATTTTCCTCCTCACTCTCTTTTGTCTTCATCTGTCCCATCACTGCCATTACTGTATAGTTACTCATTTGAGCTTGTTAATCATCAAAAGCTAGGGTATTTGTTTAACTAGCAAGCTGTTAAAAAGAGGCTGATTTTGGACAAAGTAGGTGAAATATCACTTTTTATATAACCTTGTGCACGTGAACATGTGGTGTGATGAATGAATTACTGAGTTTTACACTCTCATCGGATGAGTCCGCCGTCGCTCTCCCATTGTCAGAAAAGCACGGAGCTGCTGAAAGTAGCTGCCGGAAACCCCAAACCACTTTGTGGGATAGGGGTGTCATGATCTTTTTAAAATGAGAAAACTCATTTAATTTTTATAATTTGGATCTTTTGATTTGTACATTGACTCAACATTACTATAGTAGTAGTAAAAATAAAAAACATAATTTGTGTTTACAATGATTTTTGGGGGACGCGCTGCAGTACCCATCCCCAACCCCAAACATATTTTCCTAAACATATGTTCAGCATTGCACAGTATTCTCTTCATGGACCCCCACCCCCACCCCACTCCCCGTGAATGCATTGGCAAAATAAAATCCAGATTTTCCAAAAATTAAATCTTAAAAAAATTGTAAATTAGAAATAATTAATTCAATCGATTAATCGCCCAGCCTTTTCTGATAGTGATGAAACGTGATCGCCTTAAAAATGAAGAAATAGTGACTTTTCACTCACTGATGGTGACTACTTCCCCATGAGTTTTAGAGGTCTGCAGATAAAGTCTGCAACAGTATCTAGTGCGTGGCGATGAGGGAACGTCAGCTGATACAGCAGGTGGCAGAGGTCTGAGCCTGCAACTCTGAAATAAGACAACTCCTATTGTTACTAAATCCGTCTCTCACTTATGAAAGGAAGTCGCTTCTCTGGAGCCTCTAGCTGCAGCTTTTCTTCCTGTCAAGCAAAGTAAGCTTATATATGTTGATAAGCTCATCATTATTGGCTGATCATCCATAAACAAAGACTGTTTACTACTTTGTAAATGAACGTATATTGTACATGTGTTCCCTAGGGCTGGAGTGGGGAAGAAGGAAAGAGCTCTTCCCCTGGGTTCTGTCAGTGATCAGTTTGCAACATCATTTTTGATTGAAACTCTCTGTTGTAGTTAACAGAATTTAGGGGGTTGTGAGTTTGATTCCAGTAAACGGAAACGTAGCAGTGCTCTTCCTCAGTTGGGGTAAGCAGTATATTGGTCATCTTTCAGTCAGGAGGTTATAGGTTGGAGTGTAGAACATGCCACCTTTCACAGACAGTCTCTCCTGTGTAGCAGTGTCCCAGGCGTTGCAGTCAGTATACTGCCATCTTTGTATCTTTAGGGCTCTATTGATGAGAAGCAGCCTTCTCTTTAAACTATAAACTGAAAGCACCCAGCGGGAACACGCTCAACCACAGAGTGCATACAAATCAGAGTTTGTGGTGGCAGGTCAGAGAGACTTGTATGATTGGGTTGAATTGACTTGTTTGGAAAGGGTCTCAACACAATATTTGCTGTGAAATGACACTATTAAAAAAAAAGTGAATGGGATTGAATTGGCAATTTAATAGAAACACCCATATTAACATAGAATGGCTGTAGTAGATTTACAAAGCACCAAAGCTTTATCAAATAAAATCTGAATAAGTCTGTTCTAAAATCCATCTTTAATATAATAACACCTCACTGGTAAAATCTGATTATTAGTCATTCAGTAAAGAAATTCCACAGGAAACCCTTTTTCTATTCAGCAGCTGGTAAGAACGATCCTTTTTGGCTGTATGGTGGTGCTGCATGTTCCCCCGCTACTCTGCCTCCCTCCGAACTAGGATTTCAGTTTACTTAAGTGTGACAGCTTGTCGTATTGGCAATGTGTACATTTTCTTTCTGGTACTTCTGGGAATGGCAGCAGTTCAAAATAGTTTATTACGAGTCTGCCTACCTTCAAGTCTCAGGAACAATAAAGCAGATGCACCCTTTTCCTGGTTGTCATGATGACGGAGCCATTTCAGAATGTTTGTCACTTTTAAATGTTCAGGAGTCAGTTTAGTCAAACATATTCTTGGGGTATCACTGGGAATATAAACAGAACATACAAACATTTAACACAAAAAAATCCTATATTTTTATTTTCAGTGACTATCTGTTCAAACTGCTCCTCATCGGAGACTCTGGTGTGGGAAAATCCTGTCTTCTTCTCCGCTTTGCTGTAAGTAGTTCTCTCTTTATCTTTACCAGACCGCATAAATCTGTGTTCCTTACATGTGCATCAGTCTTGACTGACCCATTCTATATGTCCTTTTCTTTCTTTTCCTCGTCGCCAGGATGACACGTACACAGAGAGCTACATCAGCACCATCGGAGTGGACTTTAAGATCCGCACCATCGAGCTAGACAGCAAGACTATCAAACTGCAGATTGTGAGTTCATGCACATGTAACATAAGCTGTGTTGCCAAACTGAACCAGGCCTTGGTTACAGGCATTATTACAGGCATTTGTTTCCAAGTCTCTGTTTTTTTCCTCCCACATACTCACCACACGTCCTGCTACATTGTTCATATAGATTCAATGAAATGCCAAGCGTGTTCACTCATTCATCCAAATTTAATTCTGTTCTAATCACCTCCATGATTTTTGAAATCACATTCCTATGTATGCACACTGCTTTGGCAAAATATTTGTGAAAGCGTGGGTCGCTCAATAAATTTCAGCATTGAACCGTGATAGGTTGTTACTAGAGATGCGCCCAACCATTTTTATTCCAATCCGATACAGATACCTGGGCTAAGCGTATCGACCGATACCGATCCGATACTACTGTGGAATGAATAAACCGTATAACTTGCCATGTGATGAAGTTATCAGGCTTGAAATAAACATTGTTAAAAAAAGTTCTGCATGTTCTTCAGCATGGTGCTTTTGGAGGTGCTTATTTAAGTTTGTGGCGTTGAATTTACCAACCTTATCACTGCCCTGGTAACTTATGCACTGCAGATGCTGCATGTTGCAGTCGGACTTGTTGCCGTATCAAGTTTGAAATGTTTCCAAATAGCAGACTTGGCTCGGTCCGGCACTTGCTCCATGTTGCTCTGCATTTGCTCATCGCTAGCTGCTGTGCGTGCTCTGCATAACAGCCGTTGCAAACATAGAATAAAAGTGACTAGATCGCTGTAACTGTATTGATGTGTATGATATTAATAAAAAAAAGAAATGAATGGATCGGAATGCCGTATCTGCATCAATCATTCGATATCTGATCCAGCTAATTAGTCAATATTACAGCCGATATCCGATCCGGGTATTGAATCGGTGCATCTCTAGTTGTATTATATCAAAGTGGAAGAGATTTATCACTACAGCAACCCAACAAAGGAGTGGTAGTCCACCTTAAGTCACAGAGTGGTGTTAGTGGATGTTGGGGAGTATAAGCCACAACGGTCACCAATTTTATGTAGACTGAATCTCAACTAACCTTGCCTGCAAGCTTAATTCTTGCGGTATTTTGCGTTACCACATAAGAATCCATTTTGTACCGCTCCAGCTTCAACCGTTTGTGACCAAACCAAAACGGGCCAATCACGTTGCAGTATTGTGATTTAAGGTGGGACATACCGCTGCGCATCACCTCTACACCTCACAATGCAAGAAGAGGGCGCTCTGCATCATGAAGGACTCCACTCATCCTGCACACATTCTGTTTCCTCCCCTCAGGCAGACGCCTGAGAAGCATTCAGAGCAAGAACACCAGGCTCAGAAACTGTTTCTACCCTGCAGCTGTCAGACTGCTGAACTTAAGTCACACTCAATGGACCTAATACAGCTCTCACTTTTAACTAGTGTTGCGCCGATGCCATTTTTTGGCCCTGATACCGATACCTGGCTGTGCAGTATGAGCCGATAGCGATACCATCTGTTTGATATTGATGTGTGTGTGTGTATATATGAAGAACTGCATACTACTTGGATGTAAAATAATTGCTATCATGGCTTTGTCAAGCTGCTACCTTATTAAAGCAGGAAAAAAGACTAATACAAAGTGAATCCAGTAGAACTAGTGAGTGTCGGTGGAGAGAAGGCTGCGTTCAAGTGACATGCAAACATCAAAATGGTATCTGTGACCTATTTGTTGGTACTCGCCGATACCAATACCACCATTTTAGTGCGGTATCGGGGCTCTGGCCGATACTGGTATCGTTGTAACACTACTTTTAACCTGATTATTTATATAATTATTTACATACTTTTTACTATTTATTTGGCTTCTTGACCTTGATGTTCTGAAATTAAACAGTAATAATGAAGGGCCTTAAAGAAAAAAAATCAAAAAACGTGTTCAGCATAAAGGTAAAGTGGCTTAGTTTAACAAATGGACATTTCTGAATGAACCAAACATCTTTAATTGTACGTTGTTGTTTGTTCCCTCTTGAGACAGAAACATTGTTTGTCACAGCCAACATTGAGTTATTCTAAAACCCACAAACTACCTCATATCCATGTTCCTAAGTCTCAGTGTGAGACTTTTTATGGGGAGTGCAATAGAAATGTAACCCGTCTGAATTCTGACGATATGTTAGTGCCACCTTCTGGTATGTTTCTTCAATAAACCATCGTCTACATGAGTGTTTCTGTAACAGTTTGATGCATTCAGTTGGATTTAGTGGCTCTGAAAAATCCTGTAGAGCAGTGGTCCCCAATCCTGGTCCTCGAGGGCCGGTGTCCCTGCAGGTTTTACATGTGTCCCTGATCCAACACACCAGACTTACATCCCAGTGTGCTGTCAAGTTCTGCAGAGTCCTCCGAATGACCTCATTATTTGACTCGGGTGTGTTGAAGCAGAGTAACAAATAAAAGTTGCAGGACACCAGCCCTCGAGGACCAGGATTGGGGACCACTGCTGTAGAGTGATCCCTCAGTCCATCAGTCCGTACTTCAGGTCCTGTTTGAGCCTCCTGGAGCCGGGTAAACATCACAGCTCTGACCATTTTCCTCAATTTTTCCTTTTGCATGAAGCGCCTGCATCCAAGTGACTGTACAGCAAGCGTTGAGTGCCCAAGCAATGAGTTTCTTATGAGGCGATTTTTCTGTCAACAAATAGGCTACAAACTGTAAACTGTGAGGTCGGTGGCATAAGTCACAGTACGTGCCACACGCTAGAAAAAAGTCCCAGTACGCTGAGGGGTAAAATTTAGAAGTGCCAATACTGCCTACCGTTGCATACATGCCCACTTAAAGCACTGCTTATTGGGTTAAATCAAGTCAAATATGCTCACATTGACGAAATCTTCCTATTCCTACCTGGCTCCATCCTCTATCATCTGCTCACTCTCTTCGATCTCCTCCTCTCGCCTAAACTTTACAAACTGTCTCCAAACTATGAAAACTCTTTCCAAACTCCAAAACCTCAACTGACAGCAACTCTCCAACAAACACACACATTTTCATTGAGGCGCTTAAATGCCTGTCAAAACCCGCAGGCAATCTGAACCCCTTCCCAAAGCAGTGACGTGGTACGGCAGAGTAGCGAGGCTTTCAGGCGTCATCATTTTGGGCTCCTCCCCTAAATGAAGCCAGCCTCGATACGCGCTATGGGGAAACACCCCCTCCACTACTCGACACACGCTCCAAAGCCTCGGCTCATCTCATAACATCCCTACTTTGTAGCATCATCAACATCTCTGTAGCATCATCATCACTGATCAGCAGGATGGCGGACCAGTGAATGCTTCTGGACTAACTCCAATTTAGATATTCTTAGAGCAAAGAAAATCACTTTGACTATCAGACATTTTTTTAAATAGGTAGTTTGTTACATTTACATTGCAATGAAATGTCATGATGTTATAATCCCATACATTTGACTGTTTTTTTTTATTTCCTTGGTCATCAGTGGGACACCGCAGGTCAGGAGAGGTTTCGGACCATCACCTCTAGTTACTATCGTGGTGCTCATGGCATTATAGTTGTATATGATGTTACCGATCAGGTGAGTCAAGGAATAGCCTGATATCTCAGTGTTACAAGAGACCAGCCAAATGTTTAAACCTTTGGAAGTCGGATTTTAGGATGACTTTTAATTCTGTGATAATATTTTGGCATTTCCCATGACTGTGTTTTTATACTATCTACTCAGTTCCTCCTGTTAAAACCCTTCTAAGTTAAATCCATACTTCCACTGGCTTTTCTCAGGAATCTTATAACAACATCAAACAGTGGCTGCAGGAAATCGACCGCTATGCCAGTGAAAATGTTAACAAACTTCTGGTGGGCAACAAGTGTGACCTAACTACTAAGAAAGTCGTCGACTACACAACAGCCAAGGTAGGACTTACTTATAAGCCTATGAGTGGAAACAATGCATGTCCAAAGAGGAAGTGAATGCAGTTGAACTGTGTGTTAAATGTTTATTACTGATTAAAACAGATGTTTGGAAAAGCGTTTCTACTAGCAAAAGTACTTTCTCAGATATTTTCAGCACCTTTCTTCACCTGCAGTGTCCTTGTGGGTGTGTGGTAAAAACATCTAGATTTAAGTTACATTTTCTAAATTAGGCCAGCATTGGAAATAAAACACCACAGATATAGGGCTGTTTAAAAAAAAAGTTATGAATCAATTCTCATATTAATTACCAAAAATCAATTCATATAACCAAAGTTCAATAAAAAGTTATCTCTGAACTTAAATGTGTGAGATGGCGTTACCTTGCACAGACATGAGTCCGCGCTGACAGGCACGCGCAGAGCTCAATTTTTACCGCCGCATACGTGGCGTCACACTATAAACTGCTCAGCTGCAAGAAGTCTTCGCATTGAACTGTTTCATATGTCACGCCGAGCTTGATACACTGAGCTGCTCTAAGCAGGCGGTCGCTGTGACACGCGCCATCACAGTCCCTCTCTCTTTGCGCACAGACATTTGTCACAAGAAATGTAAATAACAGGTACACTCGACTATGGAGGTAAAAGGTCTGTGAGAGTCCACTAGGCTCACAGTATGCGCACATTGCGCACAACACGCCTAAGTATGTGGAAGCTGTGATATTGTGTTTTTATCAGTAAAGCACACCGTGAGCCGACTTTAGCTTAATAACCGTGTTAGTCTATTTGTTAGTTCTTCATTTGCCCTAAGTCCTCAGCAGGACCAAAAAAAAACAAAGCGCTAAGCTCCACCTAGTGGTTGGAAGCATGGACGCAACATGCATCACAGGAGCATTCACACTACAGACAGGAAGGTGAATCTGCCTCGACCGACTGGGGGTTACAGAAGACAGAGCAGAGACACAATGAGAGAGACAAAAAAGCACAGAAGCACACATTGATCCAATAATCTGTTCTATATTAGCTTTCTACATTAGCTAATAGAACGCCAGATCAGGCGTACCTACTATAAAGGAAAAAAAATGAGAGATGAAAAAGTTAAAAGCTGAAATGACAACAAGCAATGCAGATTGGAGAACAGTAGGAGAACTCAGCAGAGTGAGAGAAATAGACCCTGATGTCCTCTACCAGCCTAAGCCCATAGCAGCATAACTATAGAGGTAGCTCAGGGTAACCTGAGCCACTCTAACTATAAGCTTTGTCAAAAAGGAAAGTTTTAAGCCTGTCTTAAAAGTAGACAGGGTGTCTACCTCACGGACCAAAACTGGGAGTTGGTTCCACAGGAATTAGCTACCATTACTTTATTCATTTGCAGTTAAATGTTAATATGATACTAGTATCAACATGTTGCATAACTACACAGTCATGAAATTCATGTAACAGCTAAAAAAAGATTTTTAATACCAGCAATACAATTTAAGATTGAATCGAATTGATTTGAAAAGCAAATATTCCAAATCTTGAGAATCAAAATCAAATCGATTCTTGAAATTTGAGTCGATACTCAGCCCTACACAGGGAAGGAGATGTAATTCTTGCTTCTCAAATGAACTCCAAAAACTAAAGCTGCCATCCAAGGTGGCCTCCGGGTGCAAGCTGCCTAAAGGCTCCCACATACTCGGATGTACTTTGGCCACACTGTGAGTTTGGCCGACTCCATTTTACCCTTCATAGTTGAGCGTACTGTTGCCTACATTTCTTGTGGCAAATTCCTACAATTCCCACACTTTCTGCCAGTGGGACGAAGTGCCAGAACGGATGGTAAAATGTGTGATTAACTAGCTGAGCACCTAGAACCGTTTCTTTTCTAGTATGCTCTCACCTGTCAGTGGGAACATAGAGGGACTCTGATGCACCACAATAAATCGGTCAGTAAGCAAAACTTTAATCGTGTATATAAGGCGCACTGGATTATAAGGCACACCATCAATTTTTGAGAAGATTTAAGGATTTTAAGTGCGTCTTATAGTCCGAAAAATGTGGTAGGAATGACAGCAGGAAGCAGTATTTTCTTGTCAGGGAGTAAAGTTGCATGTTTTATAAAGCTCTACTGTTGAATTGCCTCTGTTATTTCCTGACCAGGAAATTGGTCAGTGTGCTGTTAAAGCTCTCAGGTTTGGTACATCTGCCATCTCATACGGCAATAGCTACGTTTACATGGACAACGGTAATTGGAATAAAGGGCTAATCTGCCCTGCTACCAAGTCTGGCAGGGTGAAAACAGTCTGTGTTGGTTCCCTGCATGTCTTCGGTTTAATGTTTCAATGTCTTCTCGTTTTTCCTTGCAGGAGTTTGCTGACTCTTTGGCCATCCCCTTCCTTGAGACAAGTGCCAAGAATGCCACCAACGTAGAGCAGGCTTTCATGACCATGGCTGCTGAGATCAAGAAGCGCATGGGCCCTGGGGCCACTGCCAGTGGGGATAAGCCTAACTTAAAAATTGAGAGCACCCCAGTGAGGCAGTCTGGAGGTGGCTGCTGTTAAGGGACCCCCACCGTCATGTCCCCCGTCTCACTTTTACCCCCAAACATCACCCCACCCCCTGCCCCTCCAAACTCTTTCCAGCCTGCTTTTTTAGCCCTCCCTTGCTTTTAACACACCTGGGCATCAGAAAAAGTTGCACAGTGAGGAAGATGAACCACATTGAGTTGTTAAGATCTTATTGAAATATGGTAAATGTTGTAGGCCTGCCAAGTTAGAGAAAGGCAGTGAGTCTGTCATGGGTGAAGATGGTGGGAAGCAACCAGATCTGATGCAGTGTAAAGGTTTGCCTAGAGCAATGGTGTCCAAAGTCAGTCCTAGAGGATGTTTTTAGTCTGGTCCTGGTTCAGCAATACAGAAATTATGTTGTGCTTAATTAGTAGGCCTCTGCAGACCTTGGATATGCTGGGGAGGTAAATCATAATTTGAACCCGATGTGTTGGAGTAGCGACAAATCTAAAATATGGAGGACAGCAGCCCTCAAGGACTGAAGTTGGACACCCCTGTCCTAGAGGAAGAAAGACTGTGATTACAGGGAGGATTGGTATTGATACAGTGTAATACAGAAAGACTTTGTTTGGATTAAAGACAGATTATTCCTATACACATAGTTAGAAGAGTTAAACAGACTTAAGTCTTATGACCAAACACATTTCCTCTCTAGGTGTCGTCTTCATCCCCCTCACCCTCGGAGCCACCTTCATTCCCATCCATTCCCAGCCCACACCGTTGTGCAGTAGTAACCTGCCTAATAACCATCATAACCATTCCGTTAAGGCTCCGGATGAAACTCTCTCAGGCAACCTCCTCTCCGTCCCACTTCATTAGCTTCCTCTTAGCCTGCAGGACAAACGTTCAGTTTTAACATTTGGGGCCTTAAATGTCTGCTGACATCACAACCTATTTCTTAGCTACATGGTGACATCTAACTTCTCACTCTGTTTGCTCGTAAAACACTCATACGGATGCCTTCAGTGTTCAAACCACATCTCCTAACTGGGCTGGGTGGATAGAAGCGTAAGGTACAGCAGCTGAAATGATCGCTGTCCCTGTTGCTGCTGGTGAAGAATCTCATGGCATTCTTTGAAGCTGGCAGCAACAGGCAGCTCATCAGATTCCACATGCTGACATGAGAGCTGCATGTGATGTTGTTGGAACCATAAGCTTTCCTTTTGTAAGTTGCTAGTCCCTCAATGATCTAATATCTAGCAGAAACTTTCCAGTAAGACACTAAATATTTCTGTCAGCAGGTGGCATTATTTCTCAAAGGGTAGATGCATGACAAGGACGTGGAAGCATTTGGCACCAGCTTCATTATTGTTGGGGTTTAATAGTAATATTTTATCTGACCTGATATGGTTTCAGAATGACATTTCATGTGAAGCTAAGGTACAGTCTCAGCTTTTGGCCTCATCCCAAAACTTTTGTATCTTTGCTAAGATGACTTAGTGGTTTGGGACACACCTGTTGGACCCATGGTCCCAGTGCTTCGCCTGTGATCTTTTTCAGTGAACTGCATCATAACAACTATTATTATAATGTATGTGAATAAAAATAATATTATTCACATACATTAATTTGGAAGCTAGCAGATTTGTCCATAGCTGTTCTTATTTATAAAGGTTTTTCAGTTGAGTTGATCAGGATAACTGTGCAGAACGTAGGGCAGCCAGGACATCAACCTTTATCTGGCCTTTTCTGTTTAATGTAAGATGCTTGAAATTTTTAGGGGGAAAAAAACAGCCCATGAAGGACACAAAGACCGTAAACGTTAACGCCTATGAAAGAGTTTTTGTCAGAAGTTTAGCCTCCAGTTCATTTATCACTCACACTGCAGATTCTCAACACAAAAAGGTTTGATGGCCAGAACTGATAACTTTAGAGCAAACCTGATCTGATCAGGCTGGAGGACATTCCAGTTATAGGGACTAGTTGTCACTGACAGATGTTGGTGTTGTGCCATCAGTGAGTTAGCAGTCTGTTAATGCCTGGAGTTCTGAGCAGCTCTTCTCCTTAGATGGCTATGGAAGGGCAAAAAGTCTTGGTGGCATGTTTAGGGAAAGTAGAAGGAATGTAAGGAACCAATGTCCGTCTCCAGTAAGTGAAGGATCTCCTAACAGCACTGAGCCTCCTGCTGTAAACCAGAATTGGAAAATCACTTAAATTATTAGAAAGAAAAACTTCTAAAACTAAACTGCACTTGAGTGGTGTCAAGATCAGCCTTGGCGACTTCATCCGGAGTTTCAGGGACTGACTGGTCTTGGATTGCTGACCGGATATGAACTCCCTGATTTTCCCATTATGCCCAAGTTTCTACTTTGCTCACACAGCTGGGTTCCCCTATAAAAACCTTAGGAGAAGCATGGCCTTCAGCTAGGACCCCAACGGGTTCTTTCTTTCTAAGCATTAGGTCTGTTTCTGCACTGTTTTCTGGCTGCCTCTCATCACACTGGGGTCTGTTTTATCAAGTTGAATCTGATGTTGAAAAATCCTTGAGCAGTAAGTGCATACAGAGTAGGTCAAAGGTCACACTGGGCACTTTAAAGCTGTCTGAAACCCCCCTCGCTTTCACCACATCACGCCATTCTCCCTTGTGTAGATGCAGAACTAGAAATTATGAATAAAGCTGTCCTATTCACACATGGATGTTTGGGCTATGATTACATGTCTTTTCTTCATCTGGTCTTTATATTATAGGCTACTGATTTTGGTGTATTCATTGAATACTATGCTGTGTGTAGTCCATGGAAGTATGAGAGGGGACACTGATCTGGGTGGGATGGCTGATTATTAGGTGGGGTTGAATACAGAGGGAGTGGGGTTTTTGCTCATGAATGTGATTTGCGTTTGCTTTTTTTACTTTTTACTTTGGATTATTTCGGTTAAAGGGGGTATTTTGTGTCGTTTGCACAATTCTTTATTGCTTTTTAATAGTTAAATACAGCAAAGGCACTCATTAGAAGGTGTTTGTTAACAAACACCAGGTAATAGCTGTCATGTCACTTTTTTGTCTTGTTTGGCTTGGTCCCTTTGGTTCTGTCTTACTGCAGAGTTTGATCATGTCTTTTTCTGTACATATTAAAAAGATATATGTAATAAAATTCTCAAAAATAATGACTGGAAACCCAGTCTGAAATGTCTCATAACTCTCTGTCTGTACTGTACTGTGTGTGGACCATAGCAGGGTCCCAATGGGGAAATTTTATTTCTGGGATCCCTTTTAAGCTGTTTCACTTGTAAAATAAAGATGAAGTTAGAATTTATCTCTGAGCTGGTAATGGTTAAAGTTTGTGCTAAGCAGGACACCGTCAACACACAAAACTGTATTTTGTGTGTAAAGTGGATCCACATATATTGTGATATCAGGTGATTAGAGAGAAGAAAAATGAACATTTTAATATTGCCTTGAGTTAAAAGGCAAAACTAAGCATCCCAATAGATTGATTTGGAAGTCTATCACCAAAGTAACCAGCACTAAAAAAAATCACATGATTCTGGTGTAATAATGTATAAAATAAGGATTTAAAATATGTATAATGTAATGCATGAATTAAATAAGAATTATTTTCTGGCTTCTAAAGTTGTATATTTTCAAATATTATAATTTTAGACATCCTTTAAAGACTTGAAAATGAAATGAGCTACCGATGTATGCTCATAAAAGCTGATTTCAAATGGAAAATGGGCAACTATTTCAACACAAGCCTAGAGTTCCCAACTTCAGGCAAGATTTAAGTTGATGTAGGAAACTAATTTCCTGGCTACTATAGGTTTTATCAAATTCTATTAAATCTCGCACTAAATGCTGTTCAGCAGTGGAGCTAAGGCATTCTGATCCAGCCCTCTGCTCGTGCAATTTTTAGTTAAATTAAGTTTATTACAATGTATTTTCATGTATCTAGAATGGCATACTGACCAGAGAAGAAAGTGTGCAAATAGCAGATACCATTTCTTATTTAGGAATAGAAGTTGTAACTGATGACCCAAAAATTATATTTCTATTGATGTTATAAAAGCTTCATACATCAAACTACACTGAAATGATGCTTTGGCTTTTCTAAGTTTACAAGACACTACCCAACTTGAGCAGCAAGATAAGGATTTATGCGACTTTCCAAAAAAAAAGTAAAAAACAAAACAACTGGACTTCTGTAGTTGAAGACGTTTCGCTTCTTCTCCAGGAAGCATTCTCAATTCAAAAAGTCTGGAGTAATGTGGAGTAACAAGCTTTATACTACTGCCAAACAAAGGCCTTGTAATGGCTTAGATAACATGCAAATTCAACCCAAACAGGTCCACCCCTTAGTAATGAGCGGTCGTTAAAGCCATTAAGCCAGCAGATTGGACCAAAACTGGTCCACTCCTCTGTAACGAGGAGTTGTTAGGGTTGTTATTGGCTTGGCTTAAAGGAGCGATACCTTTATCGCAGGGGTGTCAAGCTCCGGTCCTCGAGGGCCGGTGTCCTGAAACTTTTAGAGGTTCCCTGGTACCACACACCTGAATCAAATGGCACAATTAGCTCCTCAGTATGCAGTCAGGTTCTTCAGAGTCCTGCTAATTACCTAATTATTTGACTCAGGTGTGTCGAACCAGGGACACATCTAAAAGTTGCAGGACACCGGCCCTTGAGGACTGGACTTTGACACCTGTGCTTTATCGCATACCCATATCAACGTCTTCAATTACGGAAAACAAGTCGTTTTGTTTTTTTACATTTTTTTTTGGAATGACCATGACCTGGATGACTGAGAATCTTCACGGATTTACGTGACATTCCATAGACTAGGACAGCTGAACTCTACCGTAATCACAGAGGTCAGATTGCTTGTTAGCCGGTTCCATGTTTGATTTATACAAGTGCTGGTCATATAATTAAGATATTGTAAAAATAAAAAAGTAAATTTTTTCAGTAATTCCATTTAAAAAAGAAAACTTTTATATTCATTCATCACAGGCTGATATATTTCAAGTGTTTATTTTAATTTGCATGATTATAACATGAAAATCCCAAATTCAGTATCTCAGAAAATTAAAATATTGAAAAAGTCCAATATTGAAGACATCTGGTGCCCCACTCTAATTAGGTAATTAACTCAAAACACCTGCAAAGGCCTTTAAATTGTCTCTGTCTAGTTCTGTAGGCTACACGATCATGGGGAAGACTGCTGACTTGACAGTTGTCCAAAAGACAAAAGACATGAATGGAATTTCTGAAAAAAATCGTCTTTTCCATGAAATTCTAATAACGGTATATGACTACCACATGTATAGCACCAATTCACAACACGTCATTTTAAGGCACTTTACAAAGTGAAATTCAATCAAATCATCCTGACAGATGAAAAAGTTTCATATCTAAGCAAACCCAGCGGATTCCATCAAGTCTTGACAATCAACATCCACTCCTCATGAAAGAGCGTAGAGCCACAGTCGTCCGCAGTGCCAATGGCTTTGCAACAATCCCTCATACTGAGAATGCGTAAAGTGACAGTGGCAAGGAAAACACCCCTTTAACACTGAGGAAAACTTACAGCAGAACCAGACTCAGTGTGAACACTGAGGGTTAGAGAGGACAGAGAAGGAACACAAAAGCACACATTGATCCAGGAATCCTTTCTATGTTATATGGTAATAGCAGATGATTAAAATATTAAAATCACCCCCCATAACAATTTCATCAGTCATATAAGCAGTTTTGCATTTTTTCACCAACCCTTCGAGTTTTACAAACATATTTTTATTTTGCATCTTTTTACTATAACCATTGATTGAAAGAATAATCATTTTTTCTTCACATAATTCAAAATCAGCGAGTGGTCTTTTCTGTCTCCAAAGTGACTAATTAGTTTCCCTGAAAATTTGTTAGAGAGTATCGTAACTCCTACTGAATAATTTGTCATTGAGAATATAACACAGTGTCTCCCCATTGCTGTGTCCAAAAGGTTTCATCTGCTGCACTCGAATGCGTTTCCTGTAAAAAAATAAAAAAACATTACATTTGCCCTAAATTCTTTACAGAACAATAAAAGTGCCTTGTGCACATTTAAACAAGTAAACAAAAATTATATGGAACAATAGAAAGAAAAAAAATGCCTTGTGTAAACGCTCTTGGAATGATAAAGTTGCAGGAATGAGCTTACATGTCCAAAATAAATCTGGGCTCAACTATTCCCACTATTATTAATTTTCTGCCAAAATTAGTCTTCATATTCAATAACAATATTTCTTCATGTAGAAAAAAATCTCTTAATATTTGACTTAATTTATTACCATTAGTAACAGAACCACCTCAGAAAAAAACTTTTGGTAGATATTTGAATGAAGAAAGCAAATAACAATACTATTTACAGATCAAGCGTAAACCTTTACCCCGTCGATCGCAAATCCCTCCTTCAGATGTGTCTTCTTGCCACGGCATCTAGCTTCCTCCACTTTTGGCCACAGTTTTCCTTATGCTTCCCGATCTTCCTTGGAGTAGTCCAATTTGAAGCTGATCTTCATCTTCATGATGAAGTGCTTTGAAAGGCTGGTAAAGGAACACATCGTCTCCAGTCTCCCATCAACACTCGACCCGTTCCAGTTTGCCTACCGACGGAACCGATCCACTGAGGACGCCATCTCCTCTGCTCTTCACCTGAGCCTGGCACACCTGGAGGAGAAGAACACGCACGTGCGGATGCTGTTCCTGGACTTCAGTTCAGCGTTCAACACCATCATCCCACAACATCTGGTGGGAAAACTGGAGCATCTGGGCTTCAACACACCCCTACGAAACTGGCTGCTAGACTTCCTCACCAACAGACCTCAGTCAGTCCGGGTCGGACAGATCACCTCTGATGTCGTCACCCTCAGCACGGGCTCCCCTCAGGGCTGCGTCCTGAGCCCCCTGCTGTTCACCCTGATGACACACGACTGCGTCCCCAGGTTCACCACCAATCACATCGTGAAGTTTGCAGACGACACAACGGTGGTGGGCCTGATCAGAGACGACAACGACCAGGACTACAGAGAGGAGGTGGAGCAGCTGGTGGGCTGGTGCAGAGACAACAGCCTGATCCTGAACGTGGAGAAGACGAAGGAGATCATCGTCGACTTCAGGAAAAACCGGCCTCACCATGCTCCACTGCTCATCAACAACTCAGCGGTGGAGGTGGTCAGCAGCACCAAGTTCCTGGGGGTGCACATCACGGACAACCTCACCTGGACTGTGAACACCACGTCACTGGTGAAGAGGGCACAGAAGCGACTGTACTTTCTGCGGAGGATGAGGAGAGCCCGCCTGCCCCCGCCCATCCTCACGACCTTCTACAGAAGCACCATAGAGAGTATTCTGACCAGCTTTCTCTCTGTGTGGTGTGGAGGCTGCAGTGCCTCCGACTGGAAGAACGTGAGGAGAGTGGTGAGGACAGCAGAAGGGATCATCAGGGCTCCTCCTCCCTCCATTAAAGACATTTCATCGCAGCGCTGTGTGTCTCGAGCCCGTAACATCATCAGGGACCCCTCACACCCCCACCATAGACTATTCTCCCTGCTGCCCTCTGGAAAGAGGTTCCGCAGCATCCGCTGCAGGTCCACTAGGTTCTGCAAAAGCTTTTTCCCTGCTGCCATCAGACTGTTGAACTGCTGAAGTATAAAAGTGTACCACACTAGATTCACTGATTTGCACATTTGCACATTGTATCGTATCCTGCAAAATCACTGCTGCACCCTACTGCATATTTGTCTACATTTGGTTTACATTGTTTACATTTCAACTGCCTACTGTTCACTGCTGCACTTTATCCGGAAGTAAATTGAAATTTATCCTGTAAGTGACTGCGATTGATCACTGCACTTTATCCTGTACTGTAATTCACTGCAAGGTATCCTGTAGAGTTACTGCAATATTTCTGAGCTGTGTGAAAACGAAATTTCGTTCTGTATTCACTCTGTGTATACAAAATGACAATAAAGAAAGTCTAAGTCTAAGTCTAAGTCTAAGTCATCTCTTTGCACACTCTGGCCTCCCTACCTGGACCATACCTCCTACTTCACCGTTCACAAGACGAACTGCATAATGATTGGTCTGGGCATGCTGTTTAATCTAAGGACCTCATATTCCCAAACAGTGGACTGTATTGACATCACGGCGGAGCTCATCAACAGACTTGGGTGTAACTCGGGTGAAGACGCCTATGATGACATCTCTGGTGTTTTGTTTTTTAGGAAACCCCATGAGCATGAGGTACCATCTCCTCCTGTATTTGTTGATTTCCAAAACCTTTTCCTCCAAAGTTTTGTTTTCTGCTGCCGGATGCTCAACTTCTTTTAGTAGTTTTTCAATGATGCCTTTGTTTTCATCAGTGGACTGTTTAATGGCGTTGGTACATTCTTTGATCTTCAGTAGTTTATTCTCCAGGACGTCAAACTTTTTCAGAGTTTGTGAACGTCATCCATCCGCACTTTGATATTTTAGAGTTTTCCATCCTCTAAAATATCAGCTCTTCATAACTGACTGAACAGTTATGGTTAATCTAGTTGAATTCTCATCCCTTTACGCTTCGTTTTTTCAACTTTTTTGGTTTTGGGATGTTTACCGGAGTACAGTCGTTATGAATTTCAGGTTTAGCAAAGGAATACTATATTTCTTTGATTTCATCATCTCCACTAATTTCACTCTGCGCTGTACCTACGTAATCATGGTCCATGATGTTGACTTGCAATTAAGTTCCCAAATGGTGGTCAAAAAAGATTTAAAATTACTTCTGTTACTTTGTGGGTTGGTTGAATTACTTTAGATAAGATTTGGACATAAAAAATTAAATATCAATCAGACCCTGCTTAAAATTCAACAGCTCACTCCACCATCTTGGTTGTCTCCCTCGAACAGAAAGGTTGTAGCAGGACCCCCAACAGTTTGGCTTCCCAATGTATTTCCGCCACTCACCAATGCAGAAAGTATTTGTGAGAGTATGTTTTAAGAACTGCAAGTTTTAGTCTCAACAGCAGGCACACAGTTTACCACTGTGCATATATTGTACTATATTAGAATGTTTTGTTACATAAGTTGTTTTCTATGATAATAAAACCTCCATTCCTTACTGATATTGACATTCTATGGTAGCTGTCTTCTGTTTTCCACATATGTCCTTGATTTGTACATCTTCCAGGGGGTGCTCACCTGTAGCAAATCAACTCTATGTGCAGGGAGCTTATCATCATTGCATGACTGTATAAAGCAGAAATGCTGGAAGGGCTAATATAACCCACGGAATATTTCATACTCGCATTTGCTCCCACTGCAGATTCTTCTGGTATGACTGTAATCCAACTTTCATAGCAGACATACACAGCCTGAAAAGAAAGCTGTATCATCTGCTGATATCAGCCTATAGGCTCCAAAGGTTTTCTGCCATAGTCCAAATATATGGAAGGGGTGAGGCTTGTTCAATGTCAAAACACAGATTTAAGTCATGTACAGCTCTCTGTTATTCTTCTCCTGTGGGGAAGCATAGGGCTGCTGGTGACCTTGAGTTATTTTTAGCACCAATGAGATGCCACAGCTGGGTGCAAGAGAAACTTAGGACTACAAGTGCAATGTTACTGTCTTAAATTGCAGTTTCTACAGTGTCCGTCTGTGTTTCTCTCTGTTTCTCTCTCTCTCTCTCTCTCTCTCTCTCTCTCTCTCTCTCTCTCTCTCTCTCTCTCTCTCTCTCTCTCTCTCTCTAAATAACAATTTGTTATATATATATAAGAAAGTGTTATATATATTGTTAGATAGATAGATAGATAGATAGATAGATAGATAGATAGATAGATAGATAGATAGATAGATAGATAGATAGATAGATAGATATTCAGTCACATTCCATCCATTTTCTATCCTCACAACCCCACCGAGCTGACAGGGTCTGGAGCTCATCCTGAGTGGTCAATGGACAGGAGGTGGAGTCCAGCCTGGACAGGTCATCAGTCCATCACAGGGTAATGATGACAGTAATGAATTCTTAATATTGTGATGGAAATCTTTAGGTTTAGAATAGTGTTGATCTGGGTCCTTTAATCTTAGAAAACACAGAACAACAGATAATCCTTCAGCCTGTATGTCTTTAACCTAACAGTGCACCAGAAAGGTTCTGGTTCAGTTCATCCCTTCACCAATTTGTACCCCGTTTATGTACCCATGTGTTACCAGTCTGTCTCTGTCTATTTCCATTTCTTACCTATAAACAAACTACTGTATGTCAAAAGTATGTACTACTGAATAATAGTTTATTTTTTCTTTGTTATCTTTGTATAAATAACGTTGTCCTGTTTGGAACGGTTGACTCCTATGAAATATGAGAAATCATGTCTTTCGTTCAAATCAAATAAGCTCTGTGAAACCTCCTGCTGATACATATAATTTGTTAAATAATTCAATTCAATTCAATTCAATTTTATTTATATAGCGCCAATTCATGAAACATGTCATCTCGAGGCACTTTACAAAGTCAAAATCCATCATATTATACAGATTGGTCAAAAATTTCCTGTATAAGTAACCACCTTTCCTCACAGGAGACAAGAGCTGATGATTGGAAATGACTTAAAGTCATCAGCGGTCAACACATTCTTTATTCATGGCTGTGTTTGTAGGTAAGACTGTGAGAGAGCCGACTCCGATGACAGATTGATCTCCAGCCCTGTCCTCATCACCACCCACACCTGTGTTAATGGAGCAATCACTGAAACCATGTCAGCTGCTCCTTTTAAGGCAGGGCTGCAATGACGTTGAAATGTGTTTTGGGGGATAAAGTTCATTTTCTAAGCAAATATTGACTTTGCAATTAATTGCTGTTACGCTGATCACTCTTTATAACATTCTGGAGTATATGCAAATTGCCATTATAAAAACTGAAGCAGTAGACTTTGTAAATATTAACATTTGAATCATTCTCAATACTTTTGGCCATGACTGTATGTCAAAAGTATGTACTACTGCATAATAGTTTATTTTTTCTCTGTTATCTTTGTCCTGTTTGGAACAGTTGATCCCTATGAAATATAAGAAATCATGTCTTTCGTTCAAATCAAATAAGCTCTGTGAAACCTCCTGCTGATACATATTATTTGCCAAATAACCACCTTTCCTCACAGGAGACAAGAGCTGATGATTGGAAATGACTTAAAGTCATCAGCGGTCAACACAGGTTTAAATTAAGTTGTGGTCAGTATAAAACATCACATGGCGATGGCTCCTTTTTGTACCAACTTTTTTTTGGCAAAATTACAAGTCTGAAATGGAAAAACAGAAAATAACAAGAAAGACCAGAAACATTTGATAATCAGCTGTGATCCAGTGTTTTCATTACTTTTGATTATTTCCTCCACATTGGTTGAGCCTCTTTTCATAAGTGTATCATATTTAAACTACACTCAAAAAATGTATTGCCAGGTAAAACAAAACTGTAACTGACTGTTGACTAATTCAGTGTAGAAACCGAAGTCACAAGCGATTGGCTTGAAATATTTTTACAAGCACCATAAGCTAAAATTTTTCTAAAATGTATTAGTTGGGGAAAGGGGCATATTTGAGACGTTTAAATATAACGTCATCAACAACAATCAGGTCGACATTGCTCAGATGTGTTACTTCTGAAAAGGTATTTCCAACCCTGTTTCACTGGTTTAACTTCACCATAATTTTACTGTGTTCCTATACCTTTCTACGTTCTCATTTCCATTTACTGATGCAGGCATCAGTAAATGAGTTGACTCCATCCAGGCATTGTCCTTGTCAGTGGAACAACCTGCAGTGTTCAGGGAGCTGCATCAATGCATACCAGCAACAGATGATAGTAAGAGCCCTGAATATAAATCCGTCAACACTAGAATAAAATAAAAGTAAAGCAAATTATATCTAAAGACCATGTTTCATTTCAACACTATTTATTTACATTTTCTCCAGACAACTATTCCATTCAAAGCCTTGGCATCTACTATTGCTTTTAGTTTTATCATGTAAGGAGTCATCTTCCTGTACTTATCATCAGCGCATTCACATTTTTGCTCGAGAACACAGTCCTTAGTCATCAGTCAATAAGTGAAATCCTTCATCACCGCAGAGGCCCCTGTGTATGTCTGTCCTCAGTCAACAGGGCCCTGGAAGATGAGTTTGACATGGCCTTGCTCCCCCGTCAACCAGGTACCACAGAAGGGACAGGCAGCGTGGAAGGCATGCGTGCCATGGGGCAAAGGGATCTGGCTCCATCCCACCACGGTCTTTTCAGAGCACACATGGCCACAAGGACAGAAGGCATGTGTGGGGGGCCCTGCATCCAGGTACAATCCACCCTCACAGCCTAACCACAAAGGCACATAGGGGCCTACTCTCCTGCACATGGGACACTCTCTCTCACCAGTGCCGGCTGGTGCTGTGCCCCCTGGGCTGGTGGGCCCTTTCTCCTTGCGATAGCCCCAGTTGTGGTATCCATGCACGTGGCCACAGTTGACATAGACCCAAGGCTGCTTCTTGTCAACAATTTCGCGTTGTGCCAGGCTGGGGAAGGCCAGCGTATTGAACCCCACGGGGCACTGGGGCCGCGCAGCGTTCAGCTCCTGCCGAAGGGACTCCAGCTGTTTGAGGGTTGGAATATGGCGTAACCCAGCAGGTGTCCGCCAAAGCAGAGTTGCCCCACACAGATCAATGAGGGAACCGTCCTGGAGAGTGTTTGACTCATTTTCAACCTTAAAAAAGACCAGAGAAAAACAAAAACATTGTTACCAAATAATAACATATAGGCAAAATTTTCTCTTCCAACATCCATCAACCTCTTATTTTTGTATCACCGTGAATATCTTTAGAATGAATAGTTTGTTACAAGTTTTATTTTGAGTGCCCATTCTATTGCAGGGAACTGGTAAACTCAGTTTAAAGGAATCCTTTAGCTTTCCCTTTCTGTACCACAACATGACACCACAAGGCTTATTTTAAACAGTTCATAAACAACAGGTATAGATTATCTCAACTAAACTGTCATCAGAGTAAATATGCAGTCACTTTCACAAAACGCCTAAGTAAATTATTTCTGTCTGTGTGGCATTGTGTAACCAAGCGAAGCTTCATGGGATGCTGAAGGTGACACACTGTTGCTACACGTCTGAGCCAACAAAGGTGGTAGTTACTGCAAGAGCAGAGTTAGTCAGCAACCTCCTGATGAGTTCACTTGTGTTCGCTGGGAACAACTGACGGTGTTTTAGAAAGGGGCTGTATTTCCGGCACTGCAAGGGATGCATTAAAAAAAAGATCAACGGTAAGCATGTTGCACTGATGTTTTGCTTTTCACCACTAAGGTTGTGTAAAAACTGCTCAATGAGATGACTGCAGTATTTCTTAGGGTTATGCACTACAGTTACGGTCAAAACTATCCCTGCCTCTGGCAGATTTTGTTTTAGAATAATATTTAAATTGTTTCTTCTGACTGGGAGTAACTGGGAGAAACTTTAGAAGGAGCTAAAGATTAAGTGATGCTGAAAAACTAGTCCATGCATTTGTTACTTCAAGTCTGGACTATTGTAATTCTTTACTATCAGGAAGTCCACAAAATGCAGTTCAAAGTCTTCAGCTGATCCAAAATGCTGCAGCAAGAGTTCTGATGAAAATCAACAAGAGGGATCATATTTCTCCAATTTTAGCTTCCCTTCATTGGCTTCCTGTTAAATCAAGAATAAAATTTAAAAATCTTCTTCTAGCGTATAAAGCCCTCAATAATCAAGCTCCATCATATATCAGAGCTCTGATTACCCCGTATGTTCCTAACAGAGCACTTTGCTCTCAGACTGCAGGTCTGCTGGTGGTTCCTAGAGTCTCTAAAAGTAGAATGGGAGGCAGATCCTTTAGTTATCAGGCTCCTCTCCTGTGGAACCAACTCCCAGTTTTGGTCCGTGAGGCAGACACCCTGTCTACTTTTAAGACTAATCTTAAAACTTTCCTTTTTGACAAAGCTTATAGTTAGAGTGGCTCATGTCACCCTGAGCTACCTCTATAGTTATGCTGCTATAGGCTTAGGCTACTGGAAGACATCAGGGTCTATTTTTCTCACTCTACTGAGTTCTACTGTTCTCCAGTTTTGCATTGCTTGTCGTCATTTCAGCTTTTAACTTTTTGTTCTCTCTCTTTTCTTTCTTCATAGTAGGTACACCTGGTCTGGCGTTCTGTTAACTGTGACATCATCCAGAGAAGACGGCTCACCCGCTATTACCATCTAATGTAGAACAGATTACTAGATCAATGTGTGCTTCTGTGCTTTTTTGTTTCTCTTGTTGTGTCTCTGCTCTGTCTTCTGTAACCCCAGTCGGTCGAGGCAGATGACCGTTCATACTGAGCCCGGTTCTGCCGGAGGTTTTCCTTCCCGTTAATGGGGAGTTTTTCTTCCCACTGTCGCTTCATGCTTGCTCAGTATGAGGGATTGCAGCAAAGCCATGTACAATGCAGACGACTCTCCCTGTGGTTCTACGGTTCCCCAGGAGTGAATGCTGCTTGTCGGGACTTTGATGCAATCAACTGGGTTTCCTTATACAGGACATTTTTGACCAATCTGTATAATCTGACCCAATCTGTATAATATAATTTAATTTGACTTTGTAAAGTGCCTTGAGATGACATGTTTCATGAATTGGCGCTATATAAATAAAATTATATTGAATTGAATTGAATTAAGACCTTTCAATGATTTGAGGCTCAATGACAAGGATAAATCATCAAAATACCAGTGGAAACATAAAAGAAGTGTTTGATTACTGCAATCCAATAAATAATGAATTAATTACTGAGAATTGAAAAAAATGCCATTTTCAATAAATGCACATAAACTGACCACACCTCTTACATTGTTTTATTGACTTTTATAAGATATCTTTTTCATGTTGACTATTTGCGCTCCAGACTAGCACAAAGTGCTAGTGCATTTTCTACACTGACTTAGTCTGTTTGGAGACCAATCTAAGAAAATGCATATATTTTTTAATAATGTAGTTCTTGGTAGTATAATTAGTAATGGCATGGGTGTTTGGTTTGCCTCACTTAGCAGTCTAAATCTAGACAGTGAGAACATCAAGGAAAATAATATGGTATAATTTTCAGCCTTTGCCCTTGGAATCTGTTTATGAGAGCTCTGGAAATAAACAGGAAAAAAGGATTGTGCAGGACCCGTCCCGAGTGCCGTTTTCAGATTACAAACTACGATGTTCAGGTAAACGCCACAGACGTATTTGTTGCAAAAGCAACCGCTTTAAATGATCCTTTCTCCAAACTTCCATCTCTCTTCCTAAAGGAGCAATGAGAGATATGTCACCACTAGGTAGGCTTTTGAGCACTGTCTGTAGACCAAAAAGACATGTGTGACAAACCACGGCTCTCTCGACCCCCCCACCCCACCCACCACCACCTCCCTTCTCCCCTGTCGCCTAATATGCAAATATTTGCAAAGGATAAATTCACAGCAAAACAGCATCTTTTGGAGGAACATGCTGTTAGCAAGAGAACGTTTTGATCCGCTCGGTGATGCAGCTCCATAATCCATAATCCATAATCCAGGTAGAAAATAAGAAAGTAGGTAATTCTCCATGTTGCGGGAGTTTCCGAGAAACTGAGACATTTCTTTTCAAAACATGATGTCCCAGTAGCTTTCAAACCCCAAAACACATTAGGGCAAAGACTGGTTCACCCCAAAGATCTTTCGTCCGGCATAGACAGAGCAATGTTGTGTATGCCAGTAGGACTGTGACCAGTTATACATCGGAGAAACAAAGTAGCCACTGACCAAAAGGATGGCCTAGCACAGAACAGCAAGATCATCAGGCCAAGATTCTGTGGTTTACACTCATCTGCAGGCCAGCGGTCACTCTTTGCAGGGATGAAGGTGTTCTCATCCTGGACAGAGAGGAACATTGGTTTGAAAGGAAGTAAGGAAGTAAGAAAGGAGTAAAGGAAGCAATTCTTGTGAAAAGAAACCGCCTGTGGTTAAACAGGGGTGGAGGCCTTCGGGTCTGATTGTCCCCCTCTTACAATGCTGTTAATGCAAGCATGACTCAGCCCCCTGGGAGCAATCAGTGATCACCAGAGCACCTACGATCGGTTGGTAGCCTGATGGTCCTCTTTTGGATGTCAGCAACCAGTTTTGATTGTCACTGTTAAACTTGTTTATCAGCTATGCAAAGGTACCGCTCACAAGGCTGAGTTTACCTGAAGCTTTTCAGACTCAAGAAGATTCTTGGAGAAGAGACGAAAGGTTTCAACAAAGGAGAACCCGTCCAAAGGACCTACTCAACGTATCTTATCTTTTCTTTTCTTACCAGTTTACCCCTCTGCTGGGCCGACCGAGTCTCCCTCAGAGCGAAGACGTTGCCACAGACTGAGATTTCCCTCCAGACACCAGGAGCTGGTTCAGACACAAACTCTCCCGCTGGGTGCATCACCAAAACCCCATTGGTGGTAAGGCCGTCCATCAAACCGTCTGATGTCCTCCATTTGGCAGCGCGTTCCTGAGATAAACACACACACGCTGTTAGGATATAGCTATAAAAGGAGGCAGTTGATGAAAACAGAAATCATTGGCGGTTTCTTCCTATATTTACCTGACTGACGCACTACTTTACACAGAAATATTTCTACATCTAAAGATAAACCTGTCAGTTTGAAAGAGAAATTGTAATTTTGTCTTTTTTATGTAACTAAAAAATAAATCACAGAACAAAGGAAAAAACACAGCCTTAAAGGGATATTTCAGATTTCTTTAGTTTATAATAGCAGTTCTGTGGAGATTGTATGAGCAGTCAAGAACTTTGCCTGCAGTAGATGAATGTCTTTATTTTGCAGAAATGCATTTTTGTCCCCAGATGAAGAAGCTAATGACTAGACTGACTTGCGTCAAGCAGGTTTCCACTATCTTAAAATAACTTTATTCTGAAAAATGTTATACCAGCTCATCTGAACATTATTTCTAATGACTTTTAAAATGCTAATTTTCTCCAGGGATTTGATAGTAATTTACAAAGACATTACTGCTATTAAACAGAAGATTACCTCATCATAGTGTTTAAAGTTACTCTTCCATGCGAAACATGAAAAGTCTCAAAAGCATCTGGCCAGAGTAAATATGTTACAAAACTCAGAATTATTGTATACTGCCCCACTGATTCATCAGAAAGTCTCTCTGGTCATACCTAAACAAACTAAATCTTCTGTTTAATTAACTATTTCTCTATTTAAGTAATCAGTAGCCTATATGTTGTGTTGTTGTTGCCCTGTAATGGACTAGAGACCTGTCTAGGGTGGACCAAATGAAAACTGGAGACAGCCACCAGAACCCTCCACACACAACCAGCTATATATATATATATATATATATATATATATATATATATATATATATATATATATATATATATATATATATATATATATATATATATATATATATATATATATGTTTTTTAGTACTTTATTTATTTTGATTCTATTTTTTCATATTTTTTTCTTTTCACATTTCACTTCCCCCAACTTAGACTATTTTGTGCTGATTCATTATGTAACATAAGTTTAAAAAACATTTAAATTACAGCAAGGAATGTAGCAAAATAGGTAAAAAGCCAAGGAGGGTGAATACAAGGATATAAATATTATACAGTGCAAGGCACTGTATAATATGAAATTTGCTGTTAGTGGAATCGAGGCAGCTATTTTAGAGGCACATAAAAATACAGTCATATTCAATTAATAAGAATAAAGGTACCTTTTGAAAAAACAACCTCTATGGTGGTTTTAAACATACTTTTTATTAAGCCCCAATTTACACATGAAAATATATATGTTTTTTATTGGTGTGATGCTTTAAAAGGCTTTTAAAACATCATCAGTCTGTGTTAATCTATATAAAGTGTTTTCCTTACTGAATTGAGTAACTGAAATAAATGAACTTTTCAATAAAAATCTGATAATCAACCCTCAAAAAAATGCATATTCTAATTTATTGAATATGACTGTATATGAAGTAAATTAGCAGATGTTTTTTATGCTTGTAACATGTACTGACACTTATCTTTCCAACAATTTCCCATGTGGGTGACACATGATAATAACGTCCCTTGGATTATATCTGCCCAGTTAAATCTGCTTTACCAGAATAAAGTGAACATCAAGGGGAAAGGAAACTCACCCCTAGGAAGATGTTTTTGGAGGAGTCAAAGCCAGCAGCATAGATGCGGGCTGTGTAGGGAGCACTGCGTTCACACATGATGCGACAAGCGTAGCGGGATATGGTACTTTGGGCCGACTGACCTCCACCACCTCCCTCCCCTGCTGCACCCCCACCATGACCGCTACTGCCACCTGCCGTATCCGTGACCACAAAGTCAATCATGCTCTCTGTAGATCTGCCAATCTGAGGGAATCAAGACAGAGTTCAGAGTCATCCTATAGACATACACAGGTGCATCTACAAAAATGTTATATTGCATAAAAGTGCAATATATTTTGCCAGTCATCTAGGAAAGTGAAACTCGTATGTTATATAGAATCATCATACATAGTGTGATATATTTGTTTCTTGTCATTTTGATGATGGCTGACAGATAAGGAAAACCCAATATTCAGTGTCTCAGAAAATTAGAACACTGTGAAAATGTTCATCATTTGAAACTCGTGATGTCACACCCTAATCAGCTAAAAAGGCCCAGGAACACCTGCAAAGGTTTCCTGGGCCTTTAAACAGTCTCTCACTCTGGGTCAGGAAGTGACATACAATCATGGTGAAGACTGCTGACTGGACAGATGTTTAGAAGACAGTCGTCAACATCCTTCACAGGGAGGGGAAGCCGCAAAAGGTCATTACTGGAGAAGCTGGTTGTTCATAGAACTCTGTGTCCCAGCATGTTTACAGAAAAGTGAGTGAAAGGAAGAAGTCAGGTAGAAAAATGTGCACCAGCAACAGAGCGAACCGCTGCTTTGAGAGGATTATCAAAACAATATAATTAAAATTTGGAATAGCTTCACAAGGACTGGACTGAGGCTGGAGTTGGTGCCTCAAGAGCTTTTACTCACAGATGAAACGTACACATAGGCTACAAGACTCTTAGCTGGGCTAAGGAAAAATAGGAACTGGGCTGTTGCTCCGTGGTCCAAAGTCCTGTTTTCAAATCAAAGTAAATTCTGCATTTCACTTGGAAATCAATGCCCCAGAGTCTGGAGGAGGAGAGGCTCAGAATCCACGTTGCTTGAAGTCCAGTGTAAAGTTTCCACAGTCAGTGATGGTTTGGGGGGGCATGCCATCTGCTGGTGTTGGTCCACTTGCTTTCTGAAATCCACAGGCGATGCAGCCATCTATTAGGAAATTCTAAAGCACTTCATACTTCCCTCTGCTGACAAGCCCTTATGGAGATGCTGGTTTTGTTTTCCAGCAGGACATGGTACCAGCCCACACTGCCAAAGGTACCAGAAGTTGGTTCATGATGTCCCTGTACTTAATTGGCCAGCAAACTCCTTTGACATGAACCCCATAGAGAATCTCTGGGCTGTTGTCAAGAGGAAGATGAGCGACACGAGACCCAACGAGGCAGATGACCTAAAGGCAGCTTTCAAAGCAATCTGGGCTTCCTGAACACCGAAGCAGCGGCACAGGCTGATCGCCTCTATGCCACTCCGCATTGATGCAGTAAGAGGCCCAACCAAGCACTGAGTGCATAGAAATTGATGTACCTTTCAGAAGCCTGATATTTGTGCACTTTCTCAAAGCTGTGAAATGTATTGTTCCTTGCTTAGAATCAAATAAACCACCAGTCTACTAATTCCACTGGTTCTTGATCCAATGAGAATTGTTTGCACTCTTACAATCTCTCACATGCTAATATCAATTTGCACACTTTAGTTTCTCAAGGAATGTTTGTTTGGTTATCCATGCAAATTACACAGTTCTGACACTTGAAGATTTAAAGGTACAATAGGCAATAATGACGCAGAATTTTTACTCACACGGGATAGGTATATGATGTTGTGTCCTGTTCTATTTCTGGCTTCCATGTTTGCAGGCTGCTGCTCTTTTGCCAAGATAAAATACCAAATGCTGTGCTCTGTGTTGGGAACCAGGGGAACTCTTATCTGACTAGCTCAGGAACCAGGAAGTAAACCCAAGTTACACAATGCACCAAAGTTGTTTGGGACCGTACCTCTAATTTCGAAAGGAGAAAAACTTGACATTGTCAAGACATTGTTGATGGAGAAGACCAATTGTTTATAGGTAATGTTACTTTCATCCTGGCTGGGTGAGAAATGAGAATGATTTGATTTTGGTTAATTTTACATTGAACATCCTACTTATTACCCCTTTAAATTAATTACACTGTATTTTACATCATCCTGTAAACTGACTGCTATCGGTCTTTTTGTCTTGAGCATCACTTAACTTGAACATTTCAACTGGAATATTTTAATTTTTGTGAATGAGCAAAGTCTGATGAGTCTGATACACTGTCCACTGTCTTCTACATCGTCTGTCAAGGGACTGCAATCTGACTTTTTGACTTGAACATGAACCTTATCGGAACATGATAACATTATCTGAACATGAATCTTAACAATAAACTTTAAAAGTGCAATAAGCGGAATTACCCTATTTTAGATAGAAAAAACTAAAAAATTATTTTGTGAAGAACTAAAGACATCTTTTTAGATGGATTATGGTTAAACGTCACACTACATAGCCGGGCCAGCCACGCATGGACGTATGTGCACATGAAGAGCTGCCACTCAGGGCTTACCCATTTCCTGCTCATAAAATGCCACTGCCAGGCACAACATGGTGCAGAGCATGCCCATTGGCTCAAAGCGTTCTTTTGCTAACAGCATTATAAAGTTATGAGTTATTTACTTCTTGATTAGACATGTTCCTCTGAAAGGTGATGCTGTTCTGCTGTGTATTTATCCTTTGCAAATAGGCTCATACCAGCCCATATATGAGAAGGGGAAGTGAGTGCTGGAGTGAGCTAGAGAGAGGTGTGGCTTTATACACATCTTGTTTTGGTCAACAGACAGTGCTCAAGCTCCACCTAGTTGTGAAATATCACTTATTGTGTTGTTGGTGCAATCAACTAATTTTTTGAAAAAACAAAAAAAGTTTGAAAACACCATGTCTTGTGTCTGCGTGTTATGTGTAATCTATGTGGATTCTGAGCCGGTGTCTCACCAAATATTGTGATATTCTAATCTTCTGAGAAACTGACTTTTGATTTTCTATACCTGTAAGCCATAGATTAAAAATTAAAAATACAAGAAATAAAAGCTTGAAATATTTTCCTCTATGTGTAATGAATCTATAGAAAATAACCATTTCACTTCTGAAATGACTGGCAAAAAATATTGCACTTTCACGCAACGTTCTAGTTTTTCAGATCTACCTGTACATCCTGACTCAAGAGAGTTACATACATGAGTTAAAATAGTGCTAGCATTTGTTAACGATATCTTTTGTCAAAGTCTGCCCTGCTCATTTGGCAATAGCTGGGCCTGTTGGCAAATGGTTAATATTCATCCTCTCACCAGTGCAGCCTACTACGCCCTAGTCAACTTTTTCTTTTTTGCTTTCGCAATTTAAACCTTCATTGGTTCCATATAGCAGGTGCAAAAAGCAAGCGCTGAGAACAGGTTCCTGCAGCATTTCACACAAAACATATGGGTCTAATGTGAAGATTTCTGGTGGCTGTAATGTTCTCACATCTTTAAAGCACATAAAGGTCTTCTTTGGAATACGTTAACAAGATTAGTTTGGTTTTCTATCCAACATTTAAAAGGCCACAGCTGGCAAGGAAGGTTCCATCTTCGGATTCCAAATCAACATCAAGTAGAATTGTTTTGGGATTTTTTTTAAAGAAGAAATTCTATTAGGTCTGTGATGGACACCTGCAGCTTTCAGCCAATTGTGTTCTGAAGTGTGTGTGTGTGTGTGTGTGTGTGTGTGTGTGTGTGTGTGTGTGTGTGTGTGTGTGTGTGTGTGTGTGTGTGTGTGTGTGTGTGTGTGTGTGTGTGTGTGAGAGAACATACCTGAAACATATCTGTGTTAATGTCATGTGTGTACTCCACAATGACAGAGTGGCTCCGAGACAGTGTGTAGGAGATGCTGTGCTGGCTTTTGTTGCTGAGTGCCTGCCAATAGGAAGGTTAGATGGTCACTGCATGGTTTGTAATGTATACTGCTCATTGCTCTGGTTAAAGAAACAACATTTTAAGGTAAGTAACTTGCTACCTTCGACACCAATGGTGTTGAGACATTGTGGATAACATCAGGTTTGACTCCATTGGCTTTAGGTCTCTTATAAAGGGCAAGGCGACTTCTTCTACGACCTTTGTCACCATTTGCCAGCGACCCATTGTGGCTAGAAAGAGTCAGAACAAGATATTTATTTCAATGACGATTTATCCAGAATACTGAAACATAACAGGATAAAAGTGAAGTTAAAGCTATGGTTAATATGAATAAATGGTTGAAAGAAAATAAGGATTTTTCATCATCTGTTCATCATGTCCAATTTGTAGGAAAGATTTAAATTTGAACACGTTAAATATTTTGCCATGTGTATACTAATTAACTAAAGCCAGATACTGAACGACTGACGTTAATGTCAAGCACTAGTCGTTTTACATATCATTAATATTGAATATTTCGATGAGATCTAATCGCAGGTAAACATAGCATTTAAATGACCATATATCTTGTTTCCTTTGTTCCTTCTTGTAAGCAATTTACATTCTAGAGTTTTCTACCTACCAAGATCTTAAAGCAACAATGTAAAGTAACTGAGGCGATTGGTCTGTTTTCTTATTCTAAACTTGTACTCTTTTTCTCGTAATATCACAATAAATTGAACTACTCAGTTACTCAGATTAGCCTAAACAAGGCAACAGATATGATTTCTGATGAGAGTGAACAATACATGATCTCACCCCAAGATGATGAGCTCGCCGTACTTGACGGGCTCCTTGTCCTCAGAAATGACTCCGTCGTGCGGTTGTGAGCTGGAGCCCAGAGGAGGTGAGGGCTGGCTCTTGTTGCAGGACGGGCGCAGCTCCAGAGATGGGGGGGGACACAGAGCCTCTGAGCTACCCTTCAAAACCATGCCCAATGGCCACAACTGGGGCTCGCTGCTGAGGAAGAGAACATGGGAGATCCCAGAGAGGCTTGGTGAGATCATTATCATTATCGATTAACCTTTTTTAAACACTGGAATCCAGGTACAAACCCAGTAACAAACATTTCATTAAATTGCAAATGAGTAAGGAATTATCATTCCACTAAAAGCAGTGGGATCGTTTGTCCTACACACACTGAGTCATTTGCCTATTCTGACATGATTTGAAACAAGTCAAAGCTCAATCCATGTGTCTGCGAACAGATTCGGTTCAGCTCTGAATGCCCAATACTATTAATAATCAGAAGTGGGCAAGACCACCTACACATAGAAAACAAAGCAGAGCAAAAGCATTACAAAGCTCTCCACGCTTTGTTCTCTCTTTGAAATGGTTAGGTAACCATCCCAGGAATTTTAACAGTATATCTCAAATTTGATCATTTCTTTTGTTTTATAATTCCTTGTCAGCATTCAGAAAAAGTCATTTTCATTATGTATGCAGGTAGAATCGCATTATTAACACATAAATAAAGACCTGGTGAATCTGATTTCACGTGTGAAGCACACAATCCAGAAAGTGAACAACATTTCTACAGAGTAGATCTGGACATGTGACAGATAATGACACCTGAGGATCCAGACAGCTTTATTACTCACTCTTTCAAAGAGAAACAGAGAGGATATGGATGGAATAAAGACACCTCTAAATAAAAAAGAACTGATAAGAAGATTTACAGAGCATTCATTTGGAAAGTTTGCTTAGATGCTTTACATAATGTAATTAACCAGTGTTAACAACACAGGATGATTGACTTGAAATTTGAATAATACATACTAATAGGTTGTTGTTTAAACATGAAATGAAATTCATAAGAAGTGGAAGTTTGTTTAAGCTGTGATATCTTCATATTACTAATGAATATCTTAAGAAATCTACAAATACCAAACAAAAGCAAGAAACAGGACCCCAGCCTACTGTAGTAAAGCAGAGGAGGAAGAATAAAGTGATGATGTGGCAGGGTGAAGACCAAAACAGCCAGCAAGAAAAGATTCTAAATTAAATCAAATGTGTTACTTTGTTTCTGAACAGTACCATGAATGTTTTCAAGACAGGACAAGATGTCTGAAAATCAAGTATGGGTGGCCAGGGCTGTCAACTTCCATCTCAATAATATGGCAAAACTGTCATGCAAAGACCAAACGGAAAGCACCTAAGGCTTAACAGGGTGTGAAAGACCTTTTCTCAGCATAATGCTAAATCAAGGCATGCCCAAAACACATGGATCATCATCACCACCACACCTGTCACAGGCAACACAAGGCAAAAGCAGTGCTTGCTGGAGGGACTTTCTATCAGTTCGGCCCTGGAGACATCTTAGGATCCACCAGTGGAGGGCCAATTAAGGGGGGAGAGAAATCTGGGCTTCCGAAATGGAGATCCAATCTCAAATTAACCAAGATATGGACAGATGTGCACAAAGAAATCAAGGCATTAAAAGAGAAATATGTTTTTTGGGACTAGCTAAAATTTCCATGGGTAGACGCTAAACACCTTGAAAGCTGAAGCATTTCTGGACTGTGTTTTGTCTGTGACTGACAGTTCTGCATCGCTAGTCACGAATCTTAGACACTGAAAAGAACCATGAAGTCTGTTTAGAATCAGCTGTTTAAGAAACATGTATCTTTTTTGACTATGGGGAAAAACAGCTGCCAGTTAAACTCTTTATAAACAAAACTTTAAATCCAGATCAGAGCAGGAACCTTATTGATAGAGGAGCCACAGTTTTCTGAAGGAATCTATCATTATCAGTGATCATTGAACTGAAGAAAAGGTCCACAATAATAACTGCAGAGACCATCACTATACATTTACTCTAAACCCAGATTGACTGCAAATGCCAAACAGGTTGTCTTGTAACAAAATGTATAGAGTAAAAGGTTCAACAAAGGCTGACGCACACCTAATGTTGGAACATCTCACTTGAGTGGTGGAGTTATATTGCACCATTCTGATAAGCTGGTTAATGGACTGTAATCACCTCCCCCAAACCCCTAATATCAAATATGTGCCATCAGCATGGAAATGAAATAAAGAAGACAGAGTCTCAAATTCCTTTTCTGCTTTCTGTACAAAATGTTTTCAATTGAAACCTGTGTTTAAAAGTAAAGTTACCAAACTGTTAATCTGATTCTCGCCAGATGGATCTAGTTCCACTGAGCTCCACACTGCTCTGTGGATCGAAATCCATCTGGTAAGAGTCAGGTTACCAAACCATCAGCCCAAAAAAATTTCTGTGGAAAAAAAATTTAAAAGAAGAAGAGCAACACATTTATCATTGCAGCTTGTTTTATTTCACTGCTGCCAACCTTTTTGGCTTGGACTTCTTGCACATTAAACAATCTAACTAGGCTGAACCAAATCCCAATATTCTGTGAAAGCAAGAGAAGTATACCCTTGCATAGTTGACTGGATGTTGACAAGAGATAAGAAGGAGCAGATTCGGAGGTGGGAATAAAAAGAGGAAAAGTGGGAGGCACATGAGGTGCAGCTTTGGGAAAACAGAGAAGCCTGGATGTGTCTTTGAACAGAGAGGATGAACGTATAAAGGCAATGAGGAAGATGAGCAAAAAAAGGAGGAGTGTATGTGTGTCCGTGTTTGGTTGTCAGTGAGCAAATGTTCCGGAGCGTACAAATTTGGCAGGCTGATGGATTGCCTGTGCTGTGCCCACCCATATTCTAATGAACCCATAGTCCCACTGTGTGGGCAGGAAGCGACAGACACAGAGACGGGATGAAGAAAAGCTGTCTGACAGCAGAAGACAAAGGAGAGGAGAGCAGAGCGAAACAGATAGAGAGAATGGAGTCTACAGAAGGACAGTGGAGAGAAACGACGTGGTCAGAAGAAAAGCAAATTCTTGTTCACAAAAACAAAGTTCATTTTATCTTTACTTGACAGTTTTCTCCTTTTACATAATAAATGTGTTTATTTCTGTTAACATCACTTCCTGCTTTGTTTTCTAACCGGATGTTCCTGCTAACGCCACCTACAGTCTTCACAGCACTCAGCTGACAGCTATCAGCTGCATTTATTCATGGTTACTTCCCTCAATATAAACCTCATAGTTTTCCCAATAAGGGGAGATGAATAGATGCCTTGGGGCCACCTCTTCTTCAGTTATATGGTGCTGCTTCAGTTTGTTGTGGTGAGGAAAGGGCAGAGTAAAAAAAGCAAAAAAAAGCATCACTTAAGTAAAAAAGCAAAGTGCTCGATTTACTGTTCTGTCTACGTTCCAATCCTTACCTATGACTTCCATTTTGCTTCCTTTATTGGGTGGCTGGTCTCACCCTAAGAGATGGGGTGCTGAGTACCCACTGGTTCTCTGCATCGGAGCCAGTTGGCCAGCTGAGTTGGTTTCTGCATCTAATCAGCCTCTGGGCTGCCTCCCTTGGGAGGTCTTGCAGACACTTTCCATTTGAGAGGGGGGACCCCAGGACATGCCCAGAGCCTGCTTGTATGACTACATCTCCCCTCTGGCCTGGGAACTCTTTAGGATTCCCCAGAATGAGTCTCACTCAGCAGAGGCAGATCTCAGACAAGCAAAAATCAATTAATGAATTGATGGGCAGTTTTCTTAATTCTCTGCCAAAAATATTTTGTTAGCAGTCAGGTTTGCATTTTGTTACTGAATCTGACAAGAACCCATTCCATGTTATTTATATGGATGGGTATTCAAACCTGTAAGTGTTTCCTCAACGGCTGCCTTAACCAGCTGTTGAACACTAAAATACGACAGGCATAGTGTTTACCTAATTTGTTACCTATTGTTATATAGTGGGATATTGAATTATATTCTTATACATCTGTAAGAACGACAAGCTGATTTGGATTAATGTGATAGATTTTTGCTGCCCAGTAACTTCACAATGCTTTATAATAATAATAATAATAAAGTAAATTGAACTGAATTGAAACAAGACGGCCATTATGTCATTAAATATGTGGTTAATTTGATAAATTTTACTTAATAATTCTAGACTTTAGCCTTCAAATACACATTTTTGTGTTTCATCTTCGTAAGGCAAATTTAACCATAGTCCTGCTGTGAAAGAAGTCTATGCACACAAAAAGGGGTTATCTTAAATGGTAGTTTCTTTGTTGTAAAAAGAATGAACAGGTGAACAGTGGTGAACAAGGATGAACAATCTTAAACCATTTTTTATTTGTTGTGAAGCCCACACAAGTAAAAATTAATAAAGTGTAAGCTATCTTAAAGGGTTAGTCTTTAAGATAGCTTACAATTTTTAAAGGGTTCTGGAAAGGATAGGAATAGTTTGTAACTTAACTACAATAGATTCGCTCAAATTCCTGCTCAGAATCAAGACTGGAAGACCTTTTATTGCCAATCACAACTTGACAAGCTAAGTCACTGAAGCCTCCAGTATGTCTAAATGTGTTTCACTGTACAAATAACATCATAAATCAACAACATGACAAGAAAAAAAATTCCTAGTTAGACTACTGCACAGATTTGAAAAAATAAATTATCACAGTACATCCTGGCAGTAAGTTATCAGCTGCAGGTAAAATACCTACTCCACAGTACCCCCTTTTAATGGAACATCTATTTTAGTAGATAAAGTTAAAATGTTTCATATTATAGCTGAACATCCTGTTTTCTTGTTCAACCTTCCTCACTGTCTGCAGGGCAGGAAGAAGGGACTGTGGAGTGTGTGGGTGAAAAAGAAACAAACAGAAGAAATAGATTAAAAACTAAGACAAACATTTATCCTCCAGGAACAAAGGATCCGAGTTTGTGCTTAGTGACAAATTAACTTTTGCTTCAAATTATGAACTTGTCACAAAACCTATACATAATTTCTCCTTATAAACCAATGTGGCAGAATTGTTTTTGCTATTTACAGTATGTCATCATTGGTATCCACTGTCATCTATGTCTGAGCTTTAAATCCATGTGAGTTAAAACATGACAATAAAAGGAAAGATATTTATAGTAAATACTGTAATAGGATGCCACATTTGTTGACACTTTCTTCACCGATTTGGTCAACTCACTTCTTGCCAGGACCTTTCATATTTTATCTTTCTGTATAATTTCTAATAATTTATCAGATTCTGGAGGGTTTAGATTTCCATCCAGAGACTGCCTTCAGTAACAAAAAAAGGGTAGCCCTCTTAAATACATCATCAAAAATGTGGACTCCACCTTATGTTTGTTATAACAAGACAATTTCAGATAACAAATAGCTGGCCCAGGCTGTAGTTGACTTGAGCTGTCTGAATAAGCTGAATCAGCTCTCCAGGTAGGAGCATCCTGTGAAAGACCAAAGTTAGGAAGGCTGCAATTCCAGTTGGCATCAGCTCCAGGCTCCTGAAGTACTGTATGGATCAGCTATGTGGCATCACATCTTCAATATCAGCCTGAAGCAGGAGGTTACTACAACTGTATTGGTGTCTAAGACCGCCCACCTCAAAGACCTCAACAGCTAAAATTTGATAGCACCAACACCACACCTGATGAAGACCCTCGAGAGGTTGATCCTCAACCATCTTCGTCCCCCTGTAGTCAGTGTATAGCTTGTGTACAGCTTGTGTAACAGCATAAATTAGCTTTATCTTAAAATAACTCAGTACACAGCTATCAATGTCTAAACCACTGGCAACAATAGTGTGTGCACTCGTAAGTGAAAATGTCCAAATTGTGCCCGCTGTCAATATTTTGTGTGGCCACCAGTATTTTCCAGCTTGGCTGTAGGCAAGTCACATTTGTCTTTGTACTCCTCACTTGCTTGCCACCAAACACACTTGACACCATCTGAATCAGATAAATGTATCCTAGTCTCATCAGACCACAGGTCATGGTTTCAGTAATCCATGTCCTCAGTCTGCTCATCTTCAACAAACTGTTTGCGGGCTTTCTTGTGCATCATCTTTAGAAGAGCCTTTCTTCTGGGACGACAACCATGCAGTGTTGGGAGTATGGTCTGAACTTGTGACAAGCTGACCCCTACCATTCACCCCCTTCAGCAATGCTGGCAGCGATCATGTGTCTATTTTCAAAAGACAACCTCTGGGTATGATGCTGAGGTTGTGCACTCAACTTCTTTGGTCAATCAAGGCAAGGCCTGTTCTGACTGGAACCTCTCCTGTTAAACGACTGTGTGGTCTTGACTGCTGTGCCACAGTTTAGTTTCAGATTTTAGGCATTTTACCTATAGCCTCAGGCTCAGCCGTCTTTATTTAGAGCAGCAATTTTTGGGGGGGATCCACACAATCTGGACAATTTCACTTAGGGGTGTACTATTACTATTTTTTTCAGAGGAAAGCAAATTTAATTTTTTGTATGATATGAAAAAGCAGTTCAAATATAGAATTTTAATACCCAACAGTTATCAGATTTATAAAGATAAATGTATGAAAACAATCAGCAATAAATAAAAATCTATTTGAATATTTCAATAAAATGTATTCTATAATCAAAAACAACCTTTAAATG
The DNA here is from genome assembly GCF_011125445.2 of Fundulus heteroclitus. NCBI lineage: Eukaryota > Metazoa > Chordata > Actinopteri > Cyprinodontiformes > Fundulidae > Fundulus > Fundulus heteroclitus. The sequence goes on along the minus strand of NC_046374.1, from coordinate 4,141,162 downwards.
CTGTGGAGTTGATGCCACTAAAGAAAGAAATACCGGAGAAGGGGGTGAGGATCAGGGGTTCAGAGGGAAAATGGAATTCCCCACCTCCCCCTTAGATTCATCATGACAAGGAATATGAACAAGTAATATTAGAGAAAAGGAACGTAATAATGCAAATCAGATGACAACTGCCAAGACAAAGATTATCGTTTCTTTTTTCTGTGTGTGTGTCTCTCTCTCTGTTCTGATATTCGTTCTCTTATTTAATTATTATTATAATTATTATTTAGTACATCAATACCTGTTTGTTAGCCTGTAATGTTTGTATGCACTAAGTGGTGAATAAAAAGAAAAAGAGTGTATGCAAACTTCTGAGACTGTAACTTAATGTTATATTCTGGAATTACAAATAAAAAATATTAGCTTGTCTTAAGTTCTTCCCCTGGCATTCAATACGCTAATCAGGTATTTATGCTGTATTACTGTTTTTTTGGACTCCTTTCAGGTTTCCCCTTTCAATTTTAACCTAGAACTCAAAATAAATACATCAGACTGCCATACACATCAGGCCCCATGGTTGTTCAGGGCCCCAGGGAGAATTTGATGTGATGGCCCACTTCTACTGAAGCTTGTGTTTAGTTTGACATCCAACGTCTATAGTTTCCTGGTATAGTGGGACAACAATACATTCACATAAACATTGCACTGGCCTCACATTTGTAACTTAACATAATTTAATAACTCATAGTAATAAAAAAATAGTGGGGAAAAGTTTATTCCCCGTGTTACCCATTTGGGCAAGTAGTCATGTCTGGTGTGTAACTTTTCAGTAGAGAAAGAATAATCTACAGACATTCAAATTTGAATTAACATAATTATCAAACTAAGTTTATATTTATTCCCATGATTACAACTAGTTTTTAGTAAATAGTATTAGACCTATATGGCTCATAAAAAGTCTAAAATGTCAAGATTTTTAAATTCCTTCCTTCTTGGTAAATCTAATTAAGTACAAATCTAACAGATTTATGTGTATTCTACTACTGGGTTTTGGCCCCATCAGCAGCTCAGTTTGCTTGTGCTTTAGGCGGACATGCAAGACTTGTGTTCCATAGTCCACTGTACTATACTGATGACGGTACATCAGTAACAGCATCATGAGTGCAGGAGCTGGGTACAATGGACGCATCACATCACTTTGCATTCTGGTAGAAATGTAATTGTTTCAGATCTTATATATTAAAAAAAAAGTCATAGACAAAACGCACATATCTATAGTGGGCCCTACTACAGTGAAATGAATGGAGGTCCACTGGAAGTAACAGAAGCCACAGCCTGGGAATAACTTGAACCTGTGAGTAAACTGTTGTTTCCCAGCAGGATATATATAGGAGTCATTACTCAGCAATCTGGGCTGTTTTGGATCTGGACCACAAGATGCTGCCGCTACCTTGAATCTGCCATTTTGAACTGCCGTCCCACCATGTCCTCTCTGCCTCCATCCTCCCTAGAACCATCTAGAAGATGGAAAACATCTCATCAGCCCATCAATGCACCAGAGAAAGGAGAATGTTAAGATTCAAATCCACTCTCCACATATGGCTCCCGCCTGCGGTCTGCCTTTTCCTTGACAGCGCTTCCAGCCTCCCCAGAAAGACATCAGATCCCGATCGGACTGGGCTCATAGGCCGGATAAAAGGAAATTAACAAAACCCCAAACCTAGAACATTTGTTCCTTTTCTGTGGTGAAATAAACAGCATCTACTGACGTTTGTGACGTACGGAGAGCCTCGCTTGCACAGGGGACTCCATCACACACACACACACAAAACATCCTTACGCAAAAACAGCTGATCAGCCATACATACTGCGATGCTGCTGCTGCAGGTTCAAAGCACAGTCTGACCTTTACTAACGTAGGCTACCAACATAATACAGACTCACGGTGCACACGGCTGGCCTAGCGATGAGGAAACCAACAGTTCGCCAACAAAGAGGAGACGCAGCTTCCATCACCACCTCTGAACACGGAACAAACAAGCTCATCCGGGCCTCTTCCACCTGCTCCTACGACGATTTCTGAGAAATAAAGCCCCCAGCAGCTGCGAAAGATGGGATAAACAGCTCCGTACCCTCTGTCTGCCAGGGGAGGTCCAGTACCAGATCGGTTCTGTGGGATTCCTTCAGCAGGTAGAAGAGAGAAGGCGGGCTCCGTCTGTCCCCGCACAGCCTGGATCAATAAGGAACAGCAGCGAGGAAGGAGAGGCAGAGACGGTTCTGCTCGTCAGAGGCGTCATCGCCTCCCTTCAGAAGACACGTTCATTCCTCCCGGATGTTGTCGGACCGCCCAACCCCCCTTCACTTTCTGGCTGACACGTCCATACAAGATGAATAATAGCAGAAAACGCTGAGCAGCGTCTGAGGGACTTTGGAAGACCTACTGAACCGCGAGTTCCGCAAACCTTGCCAGAGGTCAAGGGAAGGTCTGCAGTGACGCCCGAGAGTAGGCTGATCGCTCCATGATCTTCAGATGTTGAAGCTCAAATATGAACCCACATCAACCCAACTATCCTCATCAGTGATTGTTAGAAAGAATATCATACAGACAGACTACAAACAAAGTCTTAGCCAAACATTTCTGTTGCATTAATATTTACTCTGGTGCTTCTGAAGTTCTGAGGTCAAAATCAGCACCAAATCCTCATTGATTTTGAAACATTATCCAAGTTTTATGACTCATATGTTCAAAGTTTGAGATCTGGGAAGTTCTTGGCTGTGTCTATATTTTCTATGTTCTGACCGTTAAACAAATCACCTTTTCTGATCAAGCAAGCTCTGCATTAGTGGGAACACCTATAGCTCATTTATTTGGAAGAAGTGGTCCCATTTCTTGCCGGGCAGTCTTGGACTTCACGGATCATCCTTCATTGTAACTAAACATCTAAAAGACAGGTCCCATCTAATCAGGAAGACTCCACACATTTTTCTAGAATCAAAGCTGGACCTGGCAACTTTTGTAAAAATGCTTTTTTGCATAGCTGTAAAAACTGTCACTATGTCCTGACAGTAAAATACGAGAAAAATATCTGTGTGTGTGGGGTGGGTATCAGCTCCTGGTCAAAAACAACCAATCAGAGCCAGGAGTGTCTTAGTAGTGTAAATCACACTCATGTACCTGCTAAACCCTCCCTCCCCTGTGGGCTGCAGCTGTGTGGCATAGAAACAATCTGCTTTACAGGAAAACTGCCAATTTCTGGAACGACACCTGCTCAGACAACAAAGACAGGTAAACAGTGGAGCAGCATGGCAGACTCTGCTGAGGGAGAGGAGCAGCGGAGAGAGGGCTGCTGCGCAGCAGAGAGAAAGGGGGAGCACCTGGAAGGTGTTTCTTGTTCCTGTTTTTAGGCTCACAGTCATGGTTTTCTGAATAAAACCCTTCTGCTGCTTTTACCCTTGAGACCATAAGATGATTTCAAACTCATCTGTCCCTCTCTTATAGCAACCAGCGTACAAATAAGATAATTGGACTCTCTCCCAGTGGTGACATAACACTGATAATAAAGTTTAGTCTTGTGCCAAGACAAAAATCCAAAGAAAATTGTTATAAAAGGTTGAACCAAATAAAGCTCCTTGCTTTTTGTCATTTCAGACAGCTTTCGTCTAGAATCGTATTCAATTCCTTTTTAGCACAGAAAACATTTTGCTCAAGAAGAAACAGTTTGAGAGCCCAACTGCCTAAAACTCATCTCGAGGTCTATTCTGATAACTAAAAATATTTGCTTTCCTATGCTGAATTTGTTCATGCTATTTTTTTCCTTTTCTGTCATACTTAAACTTTATGTAGGCAAGATATCTATGCAACATGTGCAAGGTACGAAATTTAAAGATTTAGATCTAGGATTCCTCTCTCTTGGAAAGTACTCTTAGCCCAAATGCTGACGCCATCGTTGGACATAAACCTAGGAACAGATCTGGAAGTAGCGCATGTAAACCATGACTGACATTTACCTTTTTAACATAAGAGAATAGATTACACTAACAACAGATCAAAAATATAGAAGAAACAAAAATCATGTGGACACTGTAAAGAAAGTGGACACTTTCTGCAGAACGACGACAGTATACAGAAAATCAGGCGTTGTGAGAGTAATATCTTTATTTAAGCTCTTTCTTGACCTCACTGTTTACTATACAAATGGTTTTGTTCCTTTTACTACTAAAAGTAACTGTGGTCAGTTCCAGCATAGTAACAGGAAGTCTCCGTATTTTCATGCCCAACATGATATAACAGACAGTTTCCATCACAGTTAAAATGTAAGGAAGTAGCTGGTTGGTGATCTATGACTAGAAGCATTTTTGTAAAGAAAGAACCATTTTATGAGGGAACTTCATGTTGAAAATGGAGTTATTGACCAGGATGATAAATTCAATCCCATCTGTTCAGATGGGCGGGTGTTTATGAACGGTTCGATCCTGAGGCAACTTCTTCATCATCAGGTGGAACCGCGACAAAATCTGCCAACATGGAGACCATCGTTTCATCCTCCTGTTGGAGAACCGAGATAAATTACAATAATTAGCCACAACCAAATAGGTTATTTTCAGACATAAACAACATGTATGTGAATATTTTCTAAGCAAACCTTTGGGTGTAGAAGATGGATAGATCACTGGATTATAATACTGGAAAAATAATCTGTTTTTACCACAGTAAATCTACTGGAAAAGCAAGTGGGCTGTCATGGCCCCTGAAAACTGTGGTTCCTGGTGCTGAAACCAGTTTTTAGAAGCAGTTTTGATTTCAGCTTTTTTTGCATCGATAAACAGATGTTTGAAGAAAAATAAAGTAATAGTACAGCCTTAAGAGCTTGTTTGTTTTATGGTGCTGCTGAAGCTCCTGTCAGGTACCAAATACTCAGGACTGCAACTTCTGAAAACATGGGTGTGCAATAAACTAAGGAAGGCAGATTAGGACTCCGGCTGGATTAAAGTCTGTGTAAAGATGTGGAGTTTGGAAAAAGATGATCCAGGGAAAGCTCCGTACTGTGTTCCCTGAGGGAATCTAATAGTCCACCCATGGCCTTTGGTGCATGCTGGGTATAGAAAACTGTAAAGCAGCATGGATAAGGTGAGCTCTTCCAAGTCTGTGGCTGTGGATGTGAATAGCAGAAATAATTCATCTGGGAATAGGAAAGTCAATTTAGAGTGGGAAACTTTTAATATCTCGTTCTCCTGTTCCACACATGGAGAGATGGGTAGTACCTATGTCTTTGGTGATGAGGACACTACTCCCATTTGTGCTGGTAAAGAGGAGCTGAGAGTCACAGCTCTTAACTTCTTGATCCATCAATAGCAAAATCCTCACCTAAAATCATGGCAGACTCACGCAGCTGAAATGAGCTTTTTCTTGTAAGGCAGCTTGGCTCAGTCTTACATATAAAGTGAAAAGTTGAACCACCTGGGTGGTTGAACTGTTTCCAGAATAAACAAATTCTATTATGGAAACAATCAGAAAATTTTCCGTTAAAATTACCAAATATTTTATTTTAGCATTAGTTAATACTCCCACAGGCAATAATATACTTCCTGTATTATTTGTCATTACCTTTTTCTTTTCAGGACTTGGCCCCTCTTCTTCCTCTATGTTTTCGTCCTCTCTCTTCCGCTTCATCCCTTTGTCCTCCTCAATGTTACTCTCCTTTTCTTGTTCTTTTCCTCCTGCCTCTTCCCCTTCTCCTCTTCCTTCAGGCGTTGCCCTTTCTGCTTCCTTTAAATCTCCTTGGTCGGCCTCAGTCTGCTCCTGTTCTGTAATACTCTGAGCAGCTAGGACCTCCTCCTCCTCCTCCTCTGTTCCTCCTGCTGAGGCGACGTCCTCACCGACTGCTGGCTGTTCAGTGGATGGCTGCTCTTCTCTCACAGCAGCTTCTTGAGCACTTTCAGCGACAGATTCCTGTTGAATTGGACAGAACTTTAGAATTGATGCTTTGCTCGCAGATTACAAAACATTAAGGTTAAAAAATGGAGCACAAGAGAACAATTATGTTTACTGATAATACAGAGTCCACCTGTTTGATTTAGCGCAGAGATCCCTATGCAAAATAAACTATAAAGTGACAAAAAATGTATATTCAACATTTGCAAGTGACAATTTCCCTACCACATTTTCATTATTGGGGTCTGCTTAAGGTTATAGAAGAAATTGCACAAATAACAGTATGGCCACCCCTTTTATTTAATATTTTACATGGTTTCCTTAAAACCACTTACCTGGGAGAAAAAAAACACATACTGGAATGATGACATCCAAAAATAAACCACAAGAGCTGATATTTAGTGATCTCTTTAAAAAAAAAAAACATTACACAATACATCTGTTTAGCATATTCTGTCCACAGACAAAATGCACAAAAAATAAGATTGTAATTCTAACTGTTGTTTAAAACCTACTGAATGATAGAGCGGATAATTTGGGTGGGCTGTCCAGGAACTATTTTGACAATGGTTAACATTGTGCTTACTGACCAATTTAAAGTGGTACAATGTGCTCAAAAATCTGTTAAAATGTGTAAGTACGACTTTGGTAAGCAACGAAGCCGCTCCGCTCAATGGATATTTGGAGCATTACCACACACTGTGTCACTACCTGATCGGACCCCTGAGCTGTCTACAAGACTGCCTGACTGTAATGTCTAAACTAGAAGTGCATTCATGTAAAGGCCCCTACATACGGGTGTGTGCACAGCTAAATTTTGGGAGCCTGCTGGAAAAGAAACTGCTCTAGGTGCTCAGCTAGGTAATCACACATTTTACCATCCGTTCTGCTGCTTCGTCCCACTGGTAGAAACTGTGGGAATTGTAGGAATTTGCCACAAGAAATGTACGCTCGACTATGAAGGGTAAAACGTCCGCGGAGAGTCAGCACAGCTTACGGTATGCGCGCAGTACGCCCAAGTACGTGGGTGCCTTAAAGCTCTATTTGGCATTAAGACAACAATTCTTATTGCCACATTGCTAGACAGGACACTGGGGGAAAAAAAAAAAAAAAGTTTCTTTGTACCCAATTTTAAAAACTAGAAATAATCATGTGGGTTTTCTATTACATCCTGGTATGTAGAACCCAGAGACAGGGTTTATAAAGGAATTGCAGAGTTGAATTTACTACCTTTTACTTACTACCTCTACAATATTTTTTACTAACAACACAAAATCGAGAAGAAGCCTTTTTTTGGCGGAAGCAGTGGATTCACAGCAATGACCTATGTATGATGATGGTCCATCTCTCACCCACGATTAAAACTTTATCCCACTTAGTTAAAGGTGTAACTGTGACTTTGTCTTGACTAAGACGTCACACACAAATATTCCAAACTCATTCCCAGAAGACTTAGGAAATACGAGATTTTTAAGACTATAAACAAAATGCAATGACATTCAAATTTCAAAAGCCAATGTTCCCAAAAGAATATTGATAACGTGGCAAATGCTCAAACTAAATAATCAGTGGGAAAAAACATCAAGCAACTAACATCACCTGCCATGCTGATAACAGATAATAGTATGAACATGCTCCAAAATGAAAAATCCATTGCAATTTTAATAACAGTGGTGAAACCTTTACCTGTACAAGTTCTGCACCCATCAGCTGATGCCATTTAATATTACTGTCAGATTGAGAAAGAGCAAGAGAGAGCATGCTGTGGGGAGTGAGATGGCCGAGGAAAGGCAAGATAGTCCTGAGAGAAGAGAGAAGGACAACTAAAGAGGAGAGAGAAAATATAGACAGAGAAATGCACTTCCTCTCACACAGACAAACACACACACACGCCGTGTTTCAATCAACCTTTTTAATGCGCATTTTGAAATATCACATTAGAAAAGGTTGATAATTAACAACCCAAATTTTATAACAAAAGAATTTTGTTCCCTTGATTTGATTTTTACTTTTTAGAAAAAGAATAAATGCACTAAAGAGGAGTTGGAAACATTTGTCGAATAAGCTCTGACATAGCGAACATTTAACCAGACTCTCGCCAGACGGATGTCGTTCCCCTGAGCTCCACATCACCATCTGCTGGGATTGCTCCATTGGAGATGTATTTAAGACATGTGGACTGATGAAGAGACTCAAGCATTTCTTAGTCTCATCGTCAAAAAAATAGCAACACTGATTAAAACCTCACTCCATTACATTATCTGTGTTCTGTGCCAGTTAGCAACCTCTACTTCCTGTTTGTTACAGCATAACGTCAACATATAACAACATAATGCTTCGCGTCACCTGGTTAAATTGCTAGAAACCAGTAGACATTTTAAAAGTATGCAGAAAATTAGAATGAAAATTGCCTGGGTACAGACACACAAACATAATCAGAAAGAAAACAGACAGAGAAAGAGATAGAAGAGATAAAAGACAAGCAAGAGACAAATGGACAGCAGTGTTTCCCTTAGGAATTCTGTCTGGGGGGGGGGGGGGGGGGGTGTCCCTTTCCATTTCTATCTCAGAATACAGCTTTATATGAGCAGTCAGCTTCTGTCTATCTCCATTTTTCCCTAATTTATCCTTCTTTCGGTCTACTTTTGTGTTTCTGTCTCTATCATGTTTCTTTATACAGGGTTATATTATGGAGGCCTCTCTTCTTTCCTACTTCTTTATTGACTAAAAATAGGTTTAAATTAGGGCTGGGCGATATAGAAAAAAAGCTTATCGATAAAAAAATGCATATTGATCGATATCGATAATTATTGTAAATATTTAAAACCATATTTTATGTGCAGCTCTGCCTGGACATTTTATTATATTGCTAAATTATTTAATTTTAATAAAGAACACAATCACGGAATTCCAATTAAATCTTTATTTAACCAACCTTTTTAACCATAACAGAGACCTGAGTTATGTTATCAAATACTGACAAAGAATAAATTAAAGTGACCATATGATGGCTGCATTTACAGCCACACAGACGTGGTAAAAATACCATTTATGTAATTTAGTTTCTTTTTCATTGGGGGCTTCATTTACAGAGACATTTCATTATTTGGAATTTATTTATCACCATAACACTGTATTTCAAAATTAGTGTGCACATTTTGCTTTACCCTGCTTTTGTTATGACTGTTTGAGTTTTTCAGTTGCTCTAGTCTCTTGGCTGAGGAACCAGCAGGTGGCCAAGGGGCTGAGCTGATTTGGACCATACCAAATCAGTCTATGGGGGGAAATGGGGATTTTGCTTCATTTGGTTTAGTTAGGCTTGTGTATGTTTTACCCCATGTGTTTCTTTTGTGGACTGCTCAGCCACTATTTAAGTTCCTCTTTGTTCCATTGAGGCAGGTCAGTTTGTTTGAGTTAGTTTTGTTATTAGTTATTTTGAGTAGTTTTGTGACTTTGACCTCATTTCTGGATCCATTTTTGTACATTTTATCCTATTTGGGTTAAATAAAAGAACCCTGTTTTGAAAATATACCTGTGCCTGACTGTCCTTGCTGCTCGGTCCATGACAGACCAGTAAAAATGACCAAAAATAAATATACAAAATAAAGAAATAAAATAGCCTATTCAGGTGGAAATAGTACACTAGTTACTTCTCGGGTTTCATAATTGAGAGGCTGACGCAGGGCTGAGGTCCGACGTTGTGGCGTGTAAGGACGCAGACTGCAGCTCATTTTGCACTGATTCTCTGCACTAGTTGCACATTTTAGGGAGCGCTGTTACAGAAAAACTTGCGTCCCGGAACTTTATATCGCGGATCAAGAGTGGTGAGTAGTTGCTTGAAGCCAGGTTTTCCAACTGCAGACAACAGCAGCATGTCCATCACAATGAAGCATGTTACCCCATTGCGTGATGTCCTTATGCCGCTTGGACACTTTGTCATTTTATCACAAAGAAGGGAGCCCAGTTTAGCTGCTATACCTGCTTTGTTTTGGAAGAACTTCCAGAAGATTCCTAAGAAGATGACGCGGAGTCGCGCGGGGCTGACACAGCTCGCGCTGCTGCGGGTATGAGCGGCTGAGCGGCTTACGTGATGAAACAAGTTGGTTGCGTTACCAGACTTTGTTTTTACCGGTTCTTCGCAAGTTTTACAGTTCACTGTGGTTTATTTCCGTCAGACTGGCGAACTAGTAAAACCCTGTTTTGGGAATGTTTCCTCCACCGATCCTTGCTGCGACATATTCACGGGTTCTGTATTGTGGTTTGAGAGGGCGGGGCTTTGTGACGGCGTGCCTGGGTCCGCGATTACGATTGGTCGAGAGGAAGTAGTGACTGTAGCATCAACTAATATGATAGGCTGAAAGGAAGGAAGGAAAACTCTCTATCGAAGTTTTATCGACCCTATTTTTTCCTATCGCGCCACACGTCTATCGATCGATATATAAAGTTATTGAATTATCGTCCAGCCCTAGTTTAAATCTTGATCTGCCAGAGCTTAGAATAATTTTGAGTGTAACTTTATACAGTGTTTATTTTATTACATTTGAGATTTGCATCTGATCCATTGATAAGGTCAAAAAAATTGTTTTTGCCAGAATAAAGCAGTCATCTGTTTTCATCTATTTTTCATCTGTTTCAGACTCAGGAAGGTGGCTTTCTGTTTCAAGCAGAAAAGTCAGCAAACTGTATCTTTGTAGGACACCTGAAAATGACCATAGAGTGGTTTACCTGTTGAGAACGTGCTATACTGCGCATTAATGTTTATGAATCAAATTTAAGCAGATGCAATCCTCCTCGCATTTGTATTAGGCAAACACGCTCCTCATGCGAGGGGATTCAACTTCTGTCTGGGATAACTAGTTGCCGCATATAAGCACTTATTGCTCTGATGACCGCTGCATGTTCCATTTTCACAGTAAAAGCAGCTCCATGTAACTCTTCTAACATGGTAAATAGCACCAACAGTGGAGCCCTGGTTTCATTGACCCCATCAGAGGAATTTAAATCCAATTTTGAACAGCTGCTGTTTTATCATTCACTTGGGTCCATTTGTGACTGATCAGTGTTTCTCAGTTCTAGAACCCACCTGCTGACTGTGATTGGTTGATCCTTCCTCTGCAGCAGTTATCGGCTCGTTCTCCCTGACACTTTGATCCCACAAGTTCATCTTCTCCTGAAGCTCTCCAGCTGCTTCTGCAGCCTCTTCGCTGCTCTCACATCTCTCTTCCAGCGCTCCTCCAGTAACACAAAGGATTTGAGGCATGGTGGGATCGTCCATCCGCTCGCTCTCATCCTCCTCTCCATCACCTTCCCGTGCTTCTTCTAAAACTCCAATGCTCTCCACCTCCTGGACCTTCATCCTCTCTTCTCCAAACACTGCTCTGCTGGTCTGGAGTTCTTCTATGCCACCTCCTGTGTCTCCCTCCACATTCAATCCAGCCACCTCCCCTTCTTCCACTTCTGCTCGGAGTGCTTTCTCCTCTTCCTCCTCCATAGTCACCTCCTCTGACTTGTCTTCTGATCCCTCCAGAGGTGGCATGTCCCCATCTTCATCCTCTTCTTCCTCTTCCAGCTCTTCAGCATCTTCTTCATCAAAATCCTCATATTCCTCCCCCTCATAAAACTCTTCACTGCCTTCTTCCTCCTCATCCTCCTCATCCATGCCATCCTCCTCATCCAGCTCTTCTTCATCCTCCATATCCTCTTCATCTTCATCCTCATCATCAGTGCTGTTAATGTTAATGACTGCTGATTCTTCATTAGAGGCAGGCGCAGGAGGGTGCTGGTGGAGGTGACGGCCCTGTTGGGCCAACTGGTTCTGCAGCTGGTGCATCTGAAGTGGCAGAGCCATGGGGTTGGACTGCCCTGAGGCAGAGGGCTGCATCAACATCTGCTGGAGCTGGGGCTTAACTGCCATCGAGTCTGCCAGGCCACCAGCAGGAGCAGAGGCTGAGCTGGAGCTCAATGATGAAACCAGGGAGACCACTGAGCCACTGGAGGGAGGGAAGGAGTTAACGGGGGTGCTGGAAGTGGTGAGAAGTGCAGAGGAGGTGACCAGATCATTGGGCAGTGAGGAAACATCTAAAGTCGTTGGTGCTGCTGTAGTGGGAACCATGGTGACAGCATCCCCTCCAGGTAATGCAATACCTGCGCCACATGGCGTAGAGGAGAGGATGTTCTGAGAGTTTGTAGCTGGGTCATCCAGCTGGTTCTCCGTACTGAGCATCCCTGGAGGAACGATCACCACACTGTCATCTGAGTCACTCGCAAGAGATATTTCCACATCTTCTGCTTCCTCTTTGTCATAGCGGACAAACACTGGCCTCTGTCCCTCAGTGGGACACAGTCCAGTAGGATCTGCCTGGGAGTGGGTGTGGGGGGACATCATAAGGTCTCCAGGAGCAGAAGCCTGGCCTGGCAGCCCTGGAACCAGGGAGAGATGGTTCTCCAAAGAGCCCAATAGAGAGTTGGGGCCCAGGCTGAGAGGGTGACGGGCAGAGAATGGAGGTCCAGGGGCAGGGCCTCCTAGCAGGGTTGACATTGCTAGTCTTGGGGTAGGGCCCGGACATGAGAGGACTGACGGAGTGGGTGTGGGTTTCAGGGCAAGTGGTGGCAATGGAAGGGCTATGGACGGAGTACGGGGATGGAGGATTGAATTACAGATGGTCAGAGCTTCGGCACAGAAACAAGACACCTGACAGAAAAAAAAGGGGGATAAGGCACAGCATATTACCATCTAATGTAGAACAGATTACTGGATCAATGTGTGCTTCTGTGCTTTTTTGTCTCTCTTGTTGTGTCTCTGCTCTGTCTTCTGTAACCCCCAGTCGGTCGAGGCAGATGACTGTTCATACTGAGCCCGGTTCTGCCGGAGGTTTTCCTTCCCGTTAATGGGGAGTTTTTCTTCCCACTGTCACTTAAGGCTTGCTCAGTATGAGGGATTACTGCAAAGCCATGGACAATGCAGACGACTCTCCCTGTAGCTCTATGCTCTTTCAGGAAGAGTGAATGCTGCTTGTCGGGATTTTGATGCAATCCACTGGTTCCCTTATATAGGACATTTTTGACCAATCTGTATAATCTGATTGAATTTGACTTTGTAAAGTGCCTTGAGATGACATGTTTCATGGATTGGCGCTATATAAATAAATTTAATTGAATATTTAATGTGTTTAAAAAAATTCACAAGACTTAAATTCAGAGCTTATTAGGTCAAATAACAGAACAGTTTATAAAGATATATAAAAGGTCTTCCAGGGATTTCATCTCCAACACAATGTTGAGGATAAAACCCTGATCAGACCCATGACAAGCTGATCTCTCCCTCACCATGTTTTGGATCTCTTTTCACTAAAAGGTAGCAATCTGGTTTATGAAATAACATCTGGAAACAAAACTTTAAGAAGCATTTAAGCAGTGTTTCATGTCTTTGTAACGTAACTTTAAAGATACCAACAGCAGCTGAATGTGCTTCTTTTAGTTCTTACTTTGAGGCTACGGTCAATGCGGCCGTTGCTAAGAATGGACACGGTGCAGGTCAGAGGTGGAGGCCAGCATGGTGACGGGACAAGAACCAAAGCCAGGAGTAACCTGCGAAGTCACAGAAAGGGAACCATTACACTGCACTTACAAAGTATTCTCATTTGGACCGGTCTAGACCACTACAGACTGGGAACATCTCAGCAGGGCCCCAAGTGAACACGACATGAACGGACCATCTGAACTTGCCTCGTAGTTGAATTAGATTTCTAAAGAAAAGTACAGTTTGTGCAACAGCATGCATCAAATGAAGGGTTCCACTGTGACGAAACAATATGCTTTCTTCCTTAACCACCATGAATTCTGACTGGTTCTGGACATGTTTTAAACTGAAACAATGCATGTTTCAACAAAACAAAACAAATGAGTGGAAGAAAGAGACAATGTGGTCATTACAACATGAAGAGCTTCATCGTCAAAGAGAATTGATCTTTACTTATTCACCATGAATTCACAAGTTCACACTAGGAACATCCTTTGGTCTGCTTGTTTGGTCGGGACCAAAAACGGACTTGGCGGGTTTGCTTTCACATTGTACGTTTACAAAGTGAACTAACTTGTAACATAGCCATGCATGATGATCACTACTCCCATTGGACAGAGATGACTAAGGCAGGACAGAAAGTGGGTCTCGGTCCAGTCGATTGGTCTTGGCCGGGCTTCAATTGAGCGCATTCATGCCTGCACAAAAGGTGTTTACCAAGGGGGGAAACGAACTCTGGTATGTTTAAAGCAGACCAAACCTGTAAAATTACCTGTACAGTTCACGTCGAGTCAGGGCACTGCTGTACTGCCCACTGATGCCTCCCACAGATTCACACGCAGCGATGCTGCTGGATTGCTGCTGCTGGAGGCGCACACACAGTGGCAACACCACTTCATGGAGCCGCTGCAAGAAAAGTGCAGAGCACAAACTGTCTTACTGACAGAGAATACTCCTCCTGGCTGCAGAGCACGGTTCAGGACGGAGTCAAATCGAGGTCCATTTTCACAGACATCTCCATTAAAACATTACATCAACATTTTTGGCATCTGGGGAAGTAGGCAACATTTTGGCTTTTTCTCAGCAGCTTAAAATCTTCATGCAATCCATGAGGGCTGTTTATGTGAGCTTCAGTGTTGCATAATTATAAACGACTTTGGGCTTGGTTTTCTCTAAAGTCACTTGTAATTTCGTGAGTCGCGGTTTCTTTCGTTTGTTTCATAACATGAAGTCACTTTTTTGGGCATGGCTTTTTTCCAACAGAAACCCTTTTTCTGGTTATCACGCTTCGCAGCAAGAGAGTGGCGCTCCTGTCACCGCGACAACTACTTTTCGAGCAGTAAAAGTCCCGGTGTGTATACATACTAGCTAAATGCATGCATTTGTGATGATTGGAAACGGCATGTCGTGGTTTTCTTGCTGGTCTTTTCATGGATCAAGTCGATGTTTCTCTCGCAGTGATCGTGTGTGTATGTGTGTGTGTGTGTGTGTGTGTGTGTGTGTGTGTGTGTGTGTGTGTGTGTGTGTGTGTGTGTGGAGGTGAGAGAGATCTGAGTGTCTGATTACCGCGAGCTATTATAATGAGCTCTATAATAATTTAAAACACACACCTTTAATAATACAAATATTAAACAGCTAGCAGGGATGGGGTCCCTGCTAGCTGTCTAAATAGCATCCCAACACCTATGTTAGGATGCTATTTGGGGACTTCAGCTCGGCCTTCAACACCATGCTTCCGGGCATGCTGGTCTTGAAGCTCCACAACCTGGGATTATCTCCACCTCTGTGCTCCTGGATCAGTGGCCTCCTTACCAACAGGCTCAAAATGGTGAGGATTGGGAAACGCACATCTGTCCCACTGATCCTTAACACTGGAACCAGTGTCCGAAATTAACTTCCTGATTCACAGGGCAAGTTGCCCGTTCGACGTAAAAATCAACAAGCCAAGCATATTTTTTGCCAGCCAAAGTAAGTCTGACTGACACCTAAATATATCCACATAATCCTGCTACGTAATTAACCTGAGCTAAACGCTAGTTGTTAGCAAATGGACATGACATAGTTGCAGTCGTTTTCACATTACATGTGTGAGTGTTTGTGTATGTGTGTGTTTGTTGTCATACGAGCTGACAGCAGAGGAACATAGAGAAGCATCCACCCAAATGATGACTAGAAAACATTATTTGGTGCCAACATTTACTCGCCATGTGGCAGCTAGCCCTCTGAAATTTATTCGCCAAACGGAAAATTTACTCGTATTTGGCGTCTGGTGAGTGTTAATTTCGGACTCTGACTGGAACGCAGCAAGGTTGTGTCCTCAGCCCTGCCCTCTTCACCCACGACTGTTCTGGTGTTCACTGCACAAACATGGTTGTGAAGTTTGTGGACGACAAAACAACACTGTGGTGGGGTCTCATCTCTAACAATGATGAGACCCACTACAGCGAGGATGTCCAGAATTTTGCACAGTGGTGCTCCAAGAAAACCTGATCCTGGACACCATCAAGACCAAAGAGGTCATAGTGGACTACAGGAGGTACAGGAAGACCAAACACAGGCTCTTCTATGATACAGGGGCAGGTGGTGGAGCGTGTGGACAGACTTAAGTTCCTGGGCATTCACGTCTACTCTGACCTCGCCTGTACTTAGAACACCTCCCACCTGATGAAGAAGGCCCAACAACGGCTCTTCTTCCTCAGGAAACTGAAACGGACAGGACTTTCTACTCTGCTAAAACTTCATAAACTTCTACAGAGCTACAATTTAAAGCATCCTGTGTCTAAGTATGACTGTGGTATGAGAGCTATACGGCGGAGGCGAGGAAGAATTTAGCATTGGTGGTAAGGTCAGCACAGGGGATTGTGTGATGTGGTCTACAAGATCTAGACAAGGTTTTATGCTACAAGAGTCGAGAAAAGTAGTAGACATATTGCCAGAGACCCCACCCACCCAGGCAATACAGTGTTTGTCCCATTTCCATCGGGTAAAACATTCAGAAACTTTAAAGCTGTTGGGGCTATAGCCCAATGGTGAGAATCAAATAAATCCACAGCCAGGTTCATAAACTGTTACATGTTTACAAACCTGCTGCTGGTTCCACGGGTTCTTGATCCAACTGAGAATTATTTACACTGTCACATTCCCATGTCTATTTGCCCACTTTTAGTTTCTTAGGGAGTGTTATTCGGACATCCGTGCAAAGGGCACCATTCTTTAAGTTGAACATTCAAATATTTGCTAATGACTATTTGCACACTTGTCAACTTTTCAGAGAACATTTTGTCTGAAACATTCGTGGAATTGCACAGTAATTCACATTGTCTCTAAAATGACTACTGTCTGTTTGACATTTAAATCTATCAGATAGATAGAGAGAGCCCTATGTCTTGATTTGTGTTTATGTGTTATGTGGGAATTCAAGCCAGTGTTTCACAAAAATGTCATTATGGATACATAATGACAAGATTCTTGATTCTTACTTTTTGAATAAATAATGTTTTATACAAGTCGTTATCCTGTTGGGCCCAAAGATTCAGTTATGTTAGCGAATAACAACTGACTTTCAGAGCAGAAAGACTTGTTAAATGACACCACTTCCAAATCCTTTTAAGATCAATAACCAAGGTTAAAAAAAGTCACACTTTAGAGCATTACGGTATTTTTAGAAATGCATTTGCTCTAAAGTCCCCTAAACATCTCCAACTCAACAATCATATGTATTAATATTTTTAAAGTATATCCAAAGATATGCTTAAAAAACAAAGGAATATAACTATACATTAATTCTGACCAAAAACAGCAACAATTTCTAAGTACACTTTTAAGTGCACTTGTTTGGTGTAGGAAAATATTTGACTGGACCATCTCTAGTCAAATGTTTACCTCCAGTCGCAAGTGTGTTCAGATGTCTGAACCATCCTGCATTTGACTCCACCTGGAGTCTTACTGAAATCAGAGTCATGGGACAATGTTTGACTTGGCCCTCTGTACGGTACCTGAGCTCTTCTAGTGCAACCTGTAATGGCTTATAAATGTGTTTATATCTCAGTCATGACAAGAACCCTACACAGAGCAACAAGCAGACTTGCTGACAGGACCATCTTTGGTGGAGTACACACCTGACCCAGAGAAGGTAGCTACCGTGAAGAGAAATACCAACCCTTTGAGACGATTCCTTTTACCTATTTTTAATTGGTAAAAACCAAGATGGGTGAAATAATTGGGCCCCAACATTATTTTTCATGCATTATTTTTAAAATTTGATTATAACATGCAAAACTGCAGACTTTAACAAGACTTTTCTTTTTGATTTTCAGAGATATAACGGTGAGATGACAAGAGGATTATTTCAGAGACACTTTTTATAAAAGGATTATTGCATGAGAGGATGTATGGTGGTTTTGTTTTGTGTGTTGTATGTGCGGATACACGGCTGATTTTGAGGAAGATGAACAGATTTAACTTATTAAATTCAGAAAGCTGACGTGTTTTTATAAGTCGGTAACTATGCCTGAAGGCTGAAAGAATAAAAAAAGAGTATAGTTATATTCTTAAATATTTAAAAACCTAAAAAAGGACCGACTTAAGCATGTAATATCACCAGTTAAGAACGGAGTTGGTACAACAAGATTACAAACCTCTGGCCTGTACTGTCAAACTTATTAAACGCTTCCATTTTGTTTTTAATACAAAAATCAAGATTGAAACATATCTGATGATGATCCCTTCTAATTTCTATCTACGAATTGGAGTTCTGTTTTTAAAAGGCCTGTACTCAGCTCTTTACTAAACATAAGCCTGGTAGCAACATTATGCTTTGTAATCTATAAAATCAATAAGAAATTTCAGTTGACATTTACCTTGTGTATATCATCCTTTAGAAGTGTCCCACTGGTCTGAATGATGCTTCTTAACACTGGAAAAAAAGAAAATCTTTAAGAGCACATTAGAACAGAACCACACCCATCCTATATCAGAACACTTAGGAGAATAAAAAAAAATCAAAAAAAGTTGAGTAGGTCCTCTGGACGGTTTGTACTCCTTTGAAACATTTTGTCTTTTCTCCAAGAGACCTCTTCAATCTGAGATGTTTCTGGTAAACTCAACCTTATAGCAATACCTTTGCCTAGTGCATCAACAAGTTTAACAGTGACAACCAAAACTTATTGCTCACACACAAAAGACGACCATCAGGCTACCAACCAATCATTAGTGCTATGATGGCCACTTATTGTTTCAGGGGGCTGAGTCAACCTTGCATTAACAGCATTGTAAGAGGGGGACAGTTGGACCCGGAGTCCAGTACTCCTGTTTAATGAAAGAATGTTTCTCTTCACAAGAATTGGTTCCTTTACTCCCCTTTCAATCCAACGTTCCTCTCTGTTCAGGATAAGAAGAGTGAAAGGGTGAAAGCTGGCCTGTAAACTGCAGAATCTGAGCTTGATGATGTTGCTGTTCTGAGCCGTCCTTCTGGCCAGGGGGCGCTTTGTTTCTCTGATATTACTGGTCACAGTCTTCCTGGGACTTAACAGCATACACAACATTGCTCTGTTTGTGCCAGAAAATGTATCTTATGGGTGAACCAGTCTTTGCTCTAATGTGTTTTGGGGTTTAAAAGCTGTTAAGTGATATGAGGACTGTCCAATCCAACCATTTTATAATAACCTTTGAGTTTAGTTTAACTTAATTCTCCACCTCCAAAGAAAAATTCATTATAGTAGATCTTTATCACATAATGCTGTATCAAACTTTAAAGAATATGTCCCCCTTTTAATTTCCTCAGTACCACAGAATGCCCAGAAGACG
The DNA here is from genome assembly GCF_011125445.2 of Fundulus heteroclitus. Lineage (NCBI taxonomy): Eukaryota > Metazoa > Chordata > Actinopteri > Cyprinodontiformes > Fundulidae > Fundulus > Fundulus heteroclitus. Next base: position 4,121,927 of record NC_046374.1, on the reverse strand, counting down.
GCAGCGATTTTATTTCTTTCCATTCACAAATTGATGCTTCAGTTGACGGTGTCACTTCCTTGTTACATTTTTGCATTGGACAAGTAGCCCCCTTGAAAAAGATGGTGATTATTCATAGGAAACTGGCTCCCTGGTTTAATTTAGAGGTATCCCCTTTCAAGCACAAAACTTGGAAATTGGAGAGAAAAGGGCACTCTACACATCTAGAATTCTACCTACTCTGGAAAAACAGTCTACTGTTGTATAAAAAGACCCTTCAGAGTTAGAGCAGCATACTTTTCATCATTAAGAATAAAAATAATCCTAGGTTTCTCTTTAGTACAGTTACCAAACACCCAGAGTCAGAGCTCTGTTTATCCATCCACTCCCTTAGCTCTCTGCAGTAATTACTTTATGGGATTCTTCGTAAATAAAATGTATTCTATTAAAAAATAAAATCATTGGCATCCTCCCAAACATGATTACCCCATCCTCAGTAAGTGAGGCAGCGTTGGAGGAATCTATAAAACCTAATCGTTGTTTGAACTGTTTAGGCGCAATAGCTCTGAGTTAACTAAAATTTTAGCTTCATCTAAACCTTCAACTTGTCTGTTAGACCCAGTCCTAACAAAGTTACTAAAAGGTAATTAGCTACATTATATGATAAAAAAAAGACCAAAAATCGTTTGATCATGATAAAGTTATATACCGTATTTTTCCAACCTTATGGCGCACCGAATTATAAGGCACATTACATATTCTTCCCAAGTGTGTAATATTGAATTTTATTTATATAGCACCAATTCATGATATATGTCATCTCAAGGCACTTTCCTAGGTCAAATTCGGTCACATTATACAGATTGGACCAGAATATACAGATTGGATCAGATTATACAGATTGGGCAAAAATTTCCTATCTAAGGAAACCCAGTAGATTGCATCAAGTTTTGACAAGCAGCATTCACTCCTCATGAAAGAGCATAGAGCAACAGGGACAGTTGTCTGCATTGTCCATGGCTTTGTAGCAATTCCTCATACTGAGCAAGCATGAAGCAACAGTGGAGAGGAAAACTCCCCTTTAACGGGAAGGAAAAACCTCTGGCAGAATCAGGCTCAGTGTGAAAGGTAATATCTCGGCCGACTGGGGGTTACAGAAGACAGAGCAGAGACACAATAAGAGAAACAAAAAAGCACACATTGATCCAGGAATCTTTTATATGGTAATAGCGGGTGATCTATCTTCCCTGGATAATGTCACAGCTAACAGAACGCCAGACCAGGTGTACCTACTATGAAGAAAAAAATGACAGAACAAAAGGGTAAAGATGAAATAATAACAAGCAATGCAAATTGGAAAACAATAGGAGAACTCAGCAGAGTGAGAAAAATAGACCCCGATGCCCTCCAGCAGCCTAAGTCTAACTATAGAGATAGCTAAGGGTATATCACTCCGTCCCTCCGGTAGGGTGACCGGACGTCCCGACTTCCAGGGACAGTCCCCGTTTTGGATGACCTGTCCCCGGAAATGTCCCCGATTTCAATGTATCATGATGGAGTAAAAATGTTTAGCGCAACAACAGGTTTTTATTTACTTCCGTCGTTATTAAAAACATACACAAAGGTCTTTATTTACTAACAAATTGAGCAAAAACAAAGCATAAAACACCAAAAAACAACTAATAAGCCGGCAGGATGTGAAAACAGGGAGTTATTGATGTATAAATAAAAAAAAGTCAAATAACGTGGCTGTGCACCTTTAAAGGAGAAGGCCGGTCAAAATCAGATTTCAAACTGCTGAAAGTACTTTAAATATAAAATTATTACATACGGTCCAATAAATTACAAGCTTTTTTAATTAAAAGTAATTTCCATTTGAATATGCTTTTATGGAGGCATTCGTCTTGGTGAAGAACAGTACTGCCACCTCCCAGTTTGTGACGTCAGGTTGTGGGATCGGCTGTTGAGCCCGTTAATGCATTGAACGTAAGTCCCAATGCCCTATCTGCCCCCTTGTAAATAAATACCTGTTTTCATGCGGAAATATTTTTTTTTTTTTATTAAGCATTTAAATTTAAAGTAATATGAATTTTACATTTTAGAGACATAAAAAGACAACAAATAAGCATTAAAGTACAGTTTATGGGTTGGGTTCTGCAATGTTACCAGGGAGTAAAAACTCATCTTTAGAATCAATCTCTGCTCAAAATAGTGATCTGCACAGCCTAATCTACTTTCATCAGTTATCATCAGTTATTGCAACCGTAAACTGCAGAAAATACAGGCAGAGCGGCTCCTTCTGAGTTTATTCACTCTGCTCATGTCAGGATTAGCTCCGTCACTTAGTTTAGAGCCCAAACAAGCGACTTCACTTTCAGAAGCAAGCCCAAAAAAACTGCAATCCGCAGCTCAAGAAATTTACAAGCGACTTTAGAAAAAAGAAGACCAAAGTTGCATAAAATAAGTGGACTTTGCAACAGTGAGCATTCTTTCCAAGTGTGTCATATCACTCCACTCCTCTGGTCGGGTAACCAAATGTCCTCGCAAATTATACATTATAAAAAAGAAAAACCTATCGAAAAGTATCGCTCGCATGTCATCTTGAAGACATTCTTCTTCGAAATGTTGGCTACAGATGACGTGTTTTCTCTCTGGCTAGAAGTTCGATGGCAAGTTGGCAATCCAACGAAAGAGCCCGTGGTAGATCATGAATTGAAAAGGTGAAAAAACTAATGTTTTTTTCACTTTTACCCGATGTATTGGAACATCCAACTGCCATGCGCGTGGGCATTGTCACTTTATCAATAGCTCTCACGAATTTCAACGGTGAAGTCCTCTCGAAATCCGAAATAATTGTTGTTGATCGCAGCTGTGTACAACAGTTCCTATTGAATGAGCTTGTAGAGTGCAGTGCCTTACAGCAACATTTCATCACAGGATGTGATGTCAGGCGGCCATTTTTGCCCATATTTGGGCTCATACACAGTGATCGAGACGACAATTTATGCTTTTATTTTCTTATTGATTAACACTAAACTCATTAAATCACCACGAACGTGTTCGTTTTAGGTATAGCTAATGATTCACTGATTTTTCCTTGTTGACCGGACTTCTCCTTTAAGGAAGTATTCCATTTGATTAATGTCCACAATTTTAGACATGATTAATCTATCCTTAGTAAATGGATATGTACCACAGGCTTTTAAAGTATCTTATCAAACATTTACTTAATAAATTACAGACCTATATCAAATTTTCCTTTCCCATCTAAAATACCTGAGAAAGTAGTTGCTAATCAAGTATTTGAACATTTACAAAATAATAACCTGTTTGACGAGTTTCAGTCAGGCTTCAGAGCGCATCACAGCACTGAAACAGCTCTGGTGAAGGTCACTAATGATATTCTCATGGCCTCATATAATGGATTTGTGTCTATACTTCGCCTCTTATATCTTAGTGCTGCATTTGACACAGTTGATCACAATATTCTCCAAGAAAGACTTGAACGTACTGTAGGGATTAAGGGAAAAGCATTATGCTGCGTTCAGACCAAACGCCTTTTGAGCATCAAGGGCATTGGATTTACATGCAAAGTCTATGGTGGATGCACCTCAGGGGGCTGCGAGAGAAATTGCGCTATGCGCTTTGAAGCTTTCAGCACGTTTTGTGCTGCAAATTTGGTTTGACGCATGTCAAGCGCCTCTAGAGCGACTAACGCAAGAGTTGGAAAACCTGATCTTTTGCAGCTGGACGCAGTGTCAACAAATCAGAGAGACTCCTTTATTTGATGTAGTGTGGGGTTTTCCAACAGGAAAAATATTTTTATTTCGGATTACTGATAAATGTTATCGAGATGCCCACTAACCTGGGACAGATGAACAGATACTCTTCAGCTGAAATGGGGCATCTGTATTTGTTATACTGGTGGGAGATGCAGACTCCGATGCCGGTCAGAAAGTTGTCAAACTGGACTCGGGTGAGACATAAATAGAACTGAAAGTGACCCTTGTCAGCGTGCAGCTCCTGCAGTGGGTGGTGAAATTCACCCGCTTCGGTTGGGCCCTTTCCTCCGACAAAATGCTTGCTACATATGTACTTGAATTTGGTAACTTTTTCAAGGGTTGAACTGTTGTGTAGGCCGACCGCCCCGGTCCCAGCGCACACATTTCTCCTTGGCAGTCTTGAAGAAAACATCCTTCATATGCGGCCGATCAGCGTACCTCGAGTCGCTGTTGCACGTTCCATAGCAACAATGTTTAAAAACCATGGTCTTAGATTTGGAAAAAGCAGTCGTTTACCGAGTAAAACCTAGGCTAACGCATGTCTCTTTTAAAGCAAAGCAGCGGCGGGTTTCAAAAGTTTGCCCCACTGCGTACCACGTGATGTGACGTCATTGTGACGTTGTGTTTCTAAAAATAGCTCGCGCGCGGTACCGCATTACTTCGACTACAGGCATGTCTTGATGACATCAAAACCTAGGATTACTTTAAATTTCCTGAAGTTGTAATTTTTGGACCAGAGTCCTCAAAAAAATAAGCCTCTTAATCATCACGTAATCTGGATAGCCTCTAGTAATGAAGTAAAAAAAATCTTGCTGTTATTTTTGACCAAGACATGTCATTTAAATCCCATATTCCACATATTTCAAGGGTTTCCTTTTTGACCACCTCCTTTAATCACCCCTAATTGCCCAGATTTGAAATATTCTGTCCAGGAGTGATGCTGAAAAACTTGTAACGCCCTTAATAATCAAGCTCCATCATACATAAAAAATGTGACTGCCCCATATGTTCCTAACAGAGCACTTTGTTCTTAGACTGCAGGTCTAATGGTGGTTCTTAGAGTCCCTAAAAGTAGAATGGGAGGCAGATCTTATAGTTATCAAGCTCCTCTCCTGTGGAACCAATTCTAAGATTTGGTCCATGAAGCAGACACCCTCTACTACTTTGAAGACTAGGCTTATAGTGGCTTAGATTATCCTGAGCTTTCTCTGTAGTTACGCTGCCACAGGCTTAGACTGCTGGAGGACATTAAGACCTATTACCCCCACTCTGAATTCTCCTTCTACTCTTTAATTTAGCATTATTTACTTCAACTTTTAACTTTATATTCTCAATTTGTTTGTCTGTATGATTTGTTTGAAATGACTTTGTAAAGTACATTGAGATGACGTATGTTACATAAATAACTATATAAATATATTTACTCAAACATATAGTCTGATGGTCCTCTTTTGCATGTGAGCAACACGTGTATAGAATGTGACAGTTAAACTTTTTGGTCCACTATGCTAAGGTACTGCTTATAAGTTTGGGTTTACCTGACACTCCTCAGACTAAAGAAGTCTCTTGGGGAAGAGACAAAACTTTTCAACAACGAAGAACTCGTCCTGACGACCTACTCAACTTTTTTTGATTTTTGAGATGCATTAGGACATTTTCAAACAAAGGCCTCTAACCTTTGAGGGCTGACAGGCAGGTATCCTGGTTTGACAGAGGGTCTCCTTTTCTTTGGAGTGATGGGCCCACTGTATCTGCTATGACTAACGGTTTTGTTCTACGAGGGCCAGGTTTTCCTCCAGGAACCACATCAACCGAAAGACCCGCGCGCAGCTGGAGGATAAAAAAAAAAGGGATGGAGAGGGTAATCAAGCTATTTTTTCTGCCAGAATTTAACTCTAAATGCTTTTCTTAACTTAATATACAAACTCCTTTTACCTTCACAGATTCTGCACCAGGCGTGATGTCACCAAGCAAGTGGTTAAACAGAAGTTCTGCATGGCTGGAGGTTCCTTGAAGGATATTAGCTGAAGCTCCAACAAGCTTGACCCATAGTTCTAAGGTTCTGTACACAGATACCCTCACTGAGCTGTAGGGTGAACATAGAGGCAGAAAAGGTCCAATGGTTGAAAAATGTCTTCTACAACACCTTAACATAAATACAGTCCTTTCCTAAGCACTAATAATTCACTGATGTGCACCTGGTTGTTTGGATTGCAACAACATGTGAATATATTTGATATAGAAAAGATATCCTGTTATTCAGACAGTCAGCCACATAGCCAGAAATCCAAAGCCAAGGCTATGGACAACGAAGAAGGAAAGAGTATCCAGGGTACCCAGGGGGACAAAATGTTTAAAAATTAACATGTTTGGTTGCTCAAAGTCTGTGGTGAACAATAAATTATAAACTTTATACATTATTCTATATCCAGCAAAATCATCACAGGGCAAAACAGCATTGGAGAAGCAGCCGGCAGTGCTGCAAATGGATAAAACCTATCATTTGATTTTTTTTAAAAACCTTTAGGGTTTTATCGAGGGAATTGCAAGCAAGGGCATCACCCCCATGGGAGATGGGATATATCAAAACAAACACCTGAACAAGTAAATCATTCCAGTATTAATCTGACCTTTTTTGGATTTCACCTAAAATAAAGCAGATTAAAAGTGAAACTAACTCCAGTGCTCTAAACAAGATTTTCATTGGTTGTCTTCATCACCACTGAAGATTTCCCATTGGTACAGCTAACCACCAGTTTATGCAATATTAAGAAAACCATACAAAAACATGGAAACATTCTCTTTTTTGATAACACCACAGCCTATATATGCCACCACTAAAAACAGTGTATGGCTGTTACATACCTGTAAGCTCTTTGTTGGCCAACATTAGTTTCAGGTGAAGCTGCCCATGCAGACAGTGTTTGAGAAAACAGCCTCTGTATTACAGCAGCATACTGGATCATGCCGTTACGGACTCTGCAAAGAACAGAGTCAGAACCACACAAACAGAAAATTCTTAGCATGAGTTCCTTTATACATTCATACTATTCTACTCTTTAAAGCTATAGCTGGTAATCCTGTTCAGAAACATTTTTTGTTATACTGGGTGAAATCGTCCTCCAATCCTGACAGTAGTCAATACTTTATATATTCAGAAAAAAAGAGGTAAAAATTAGATCTCTGTGAAAGCTGCAGGCCTGTAAAAAGTCTGACCAATCCTAGCATTCGGACTGAATCGCAGGGATTATTATCTATTGGTTGTCCCACATGCCAATCATTCTGACACACTCAGGTAACGCCAGTGTGTATGTAAGTTCCTTGTTAGTTTCCGCCTGCCGCCTGCGTGGTTTTAGCCGTTCATTGTAGCGACACTGCTCACACTGTGTATTTGAAAATGAGATTTGCAAGAAGCAAACTCTCATACAAAGTTCTGAACAGAAGAGGAAGGCCTCAGTAGAAAAAAACAAGACCAGAATAGATTTGGAATATCTTATTCATGCGATCCCCCGAGGAGCGGAAGAGCAAGTAAGATGGTCTTGCGTGTGCGGAGCCAATAGGACATTCCTTAAATGATGTCAAATTACTAAATTCAGACGCATGCATCGCAAACACATCTGTCCTGAATATCGCCTCTGTCAGGGTTCTCTGTTTTCGTGCTCTCTCTCGTGTGTGTGTGTGTGTGTCTGTGTGTGTGTGTGTGTGTGTGTGTGTCTGTGTGTGAAGGTGAGACGGGATCTGAGTGTCTGATTACAGCGCAATGATTGGCTGTTTTTAAGTATATTTATTCACGTAGAATTGAGTAAAGAGTATTGGCCCAAGGACTAAACCCTGTGGTACTCCACAAGTGACCTTAGTGTTTTAACAAGATTTATTCACGTAGAATTTCTTAGCTGATGCTAAGAAAAAATATATGTATTATTACATCCCTATGTTTTAAATTGTTATGTTTACTATGTTTTAATAATTTAAAACAGGCCTGTAATAATACGTATATTTCTTCTCTACAGCTGTAGGTTCCATGTAGATTCAGTGGGTTTGTTCCTCGGGTTTGATTCATTGTGAATCAAACCTTTCTAATAATACTGCTTTTCTTTCCGCTCATTTTGAGCCTGCTACATTTCATCCAACGTTTAAGCTGTTCTACGCTGGGTTTCACGATTGAAGAAGGTTGAAATTAAGCTCCTGGGACGTGGTCATCTTCCAAAATGATAAGTATCCAACCAGCCAGGAAACCCGACTGTCTCCGCGAAAATGTGACGTCATTTGAGAAATGCCCCATTGAGGGAATAGAAATGAACACACTTTTCAGAAGCCTGACATTTCAGTTTAAAATATATTTTTATACTGATCTAATGTAATATAATTTTAGCAATCACTGAATATTGAGTTTTCATTATCAGTAATCCATCATCAAAGTGACAATAAATGCTTGAAATCTTTCAATCTATGTGTAATGTAGCTATATAGCTATACAAATTTCATCTTCCAATACAAGAGACAAAAAATGTTAAAAAAATATATATGGAACCTACTTTTATGGAACCAAGGTAATATGTAATATATAAATAAATAAATAAATAAATAAATGAGAGAGAGCGAGAGAGAGAGAGCGAGAGAGAGAGAGAGAGAGAGAGAGAGAGATATGGACAGAAGTATGGATGTACTCACACTGTGATAAGCTCTGCCAGCACCTCCAACGTGCTGATGTGAATACTGGGCAGCACCAACAACCTCAGACTTCCATCTGCAGTTAAATTCTGACAAAAAAGGCCAAATATGAATACATCTGAATTACCAATTTAGTTTGGCAAACATCTGTGTTACCAGGGCTGTAATGCTCCATGTTTTCCTCAGCTGTTGTTGGCTTTTTAATTCTAATAATGACCCGTTTCCTTTCTTTGTTGTTTTTTTTTTTGTAGCATTTGATAAACAACAAATTTAAACTATCAGTTTTGAACACTGGTGCTGCACATATCTACCATTAGTATTACTGAGGCTAATTCCTAATTTCCTTATTGAACATCGCTCTGTGTTTCCCTGTTTAAAGGCTACAATCAGCCGTGTTCAAATCATAACAATATTCTGTTAATTTATTTTAAATCCAAACCAACCTGCTATGTGAACCAGTCACTCTAGTCCCTCTACAGAATATCACGATGACATCACACATCCAAAACATTATATTCCTGTATGGAAGCCATGGTAAAACAAATTCCACTCTCAGTAGGTTCTGGGGTTTTAATGCCTCTAAAATTATTTCAATTTTAAGAGTCCAAAAATTTGGATTAATTTTGAGAGTGTTAAATTGTTAATTCAATAAAGATAAAACCAAGTGAGAAAGATTTATCAAAACTTAGTAAAGTCAGCAAAGTCTAAAAACTTTAAAGTGTATTGACTGCTCTGATTTACCATCATCAGAAAGTTACCACAATATGTTAATGTTAACTTGATTATTATGAAAGCAAAATAATATGCGTGTTTGTCGGCTCACAATACTCTTGGAGTTGACAGCAAGTGCTCGGCACACCAGGTTGAGTATGGGTCTGACAGGTAGCTGTACGGCTGAGGCAGGATCCGCTCTAATGGAGAGAAGAAGGGACACATTCAACAACTGAAACATTGAAGAAGCATTCTGCACATTATCATCATCACTTTCCTGATGTATGCTTATTATTACAATTATTAGATAAAGGTGTTTAATGTACTGTTGATGAAATATTCATACTGAGGCTACATCAAACTAAACATTTCTGTCAGAAAAAACATTTATGCTTTTTTTTTCCTCTTCTCTCCCTCTTAATTCCTTGAAATCCAGATCCTTTTTTCTCTTAGACGTTAGTGAGTCAACAACTGCAGCTGGATTGCAGCTCCTGATTTTTCAAAAATAATGCGCTGCAAGACAGTTTCTAATAATTTAACCGATTTAGCTGCCCTCTAGTTAAAGCTGTCAAATGTAACCAGGCCAATTGGATTAAATAGTTTTCAGAACAAGAAAAATCTAAGGGGTAAGAACTGGAGCAAATTCAAACTTAAACATGTGTTTAATACTAAAGCATTAAACCGTTAATCCCTCTGCCTCAGGGACAAGCGTTTCCTACCTGAGTGTGTGCTTAATTGCCAGGCAAAGAGCTGTATATCTGTGCTGGAGCTGCAGAAAGAAGCAGCGGATCGCTTTGATCAAGATGAGCAAAGGGTAGCTCCACACCTGGACCTCGGTACTGCACAGCTTCATCTGTGACAGAACAACACAAGTTGTTTTAGAGCACACTAGGGGCAAAAGCAGAGATGCAGCGCTTTGATGCTCTATGACAAAAAAAAGTCATTGAAATTAGAAAGTCTATTTCAACAACTAGGTTCGCATCGCTAAAACAATCAGAGGAAAAATAAGCATTCAGAGAGATCCCTGCATCGAACATTATGTGTTATTGCATCATTCTGAGGATTAACAGAATTCCAACTAAAATTCCCACTGTTCAATTTATCTGCTGTTGTAAAAGTAAAAGTTCCCCATGCTTAATAATAATGGGCATTTTTGGTTTAAAAAACTGTGACAAAGTAAACATGGGGCGGGGGGAGCTAACACAGTTTACTGTATCACACAACACTCCTCGCTAGGAGGGTCACCATAGCGTGGATAAAGCTAATATCAGCTTGCACGTCAGTTTACGGAGGTTTTCTCCCAGATGGGAACTTTACTGAACATTTTATACTGCTGTCAAAAATTGAGAACATCTAGCATTTCAAGTAAGCAAGCGACGCTTAGCCTGACGGGGGCCGAGTACAGAATGGTGACCCGCCAGCCTTATAATACGGTGGGGGAAACCCTGACTCCATATGCACAAAACGTTTAAATATTAGTCCAGTGGAAAAATAAAATTTATTTTATCTAGAAGCTCAGAGTAAAGCCGGTACATTCCCTTCAAGAACAGAAATGTCAAAGTTCTTTCTGGCCAACACATTTAATATGCCATAGTCCCAGTACTGGGACACCTACCATTGCAGATGGTTCAACATGTAGCTGCTCATCTGCTGACTGGTACAAAACGAAAGCAGTATATAATGACAGTGTTGGCCTCTCTACTTTATTTAAGCTTTTTCCTTTCAGGGTTTGCCACAGTGAGTCATTTTTCTCCATCTAACCCCATCTTCTGCACCTTCTTCTCTCACACCAACTAGTCGTATAGTCAAAGTCCTCTGTAACACCTACAGCAGAGTTCACCTCACCAATGTTTTACCACACCCGTACAAGTCCCACACCACTTCTCTGCTACTTCCTCATACAATACCACAGCTCCTCTCTCAACATCCTGTCATATGCCTTCTCTAAATCTATACAAAAACACAACACAGCTCTTTTTGAAAACATATTATTATGCACTGGCTTCTTGTCATTTAAAAGGATTCAATTTAAAAAGGTCCAATAAGGTCCAAATCATAGACATTGTTCATTCCAAGGTCTAAACCCAACCATGGAGGCGACAGAGGCTTCTTGGTGGCAGGTCCCAGATTCTGTAATATTCAGTATTAGATCTGCACAAACACAATCATTTTAAATCTGTAGCGTAAAACAATTTTTATGGACTGAGTTTTAGCACATGTTGACCCAAAACTGTCTGTTTTAAATAGCCTTAGTCAAAATTTTATTTGTTTTAATTACTTATTGTACTGTTTTTCATTGGCAAGCATTTTAATCACGTCAGTGGTATTTTTGGTTGCCTAACCCTTTGGGCAACATTATCTAATGAAAATGTGCTGTTTAAACAAACCGGTTTGTCTTTAGTTGCATGGGCAGTATTTTTGTTGACTTCTATTAAAAAAACTTGTATCTACACCAATGGTCCTAAGTTCCAATCCTCAAGGTCCGGTGCCTTGGAACCTTTAGTCCCTGATCCAACACACCTGAATCAAATGGCTGATTGACCTGCTCAGTTCTCCAGATTTATGCTAATGACCTCATTATTTGATTCAGATGCGTTTGATCCAAGATCTCAAGGAACGGAACTGAGGACCACTAATCTATGCCAAGATTAAAAGTATGTTTATAACTCATTATGCAACATTGTTCTTTGTAGCACAACAAGAAGTGTCCCCGTCTACAGAGGAACATTTTCATCACTGACAGGAAAGCGTACCTGTTTCGAAACCTTGGTAGATCTCGGCCAGAATGCCGTTGGCTGAGGCCAGCAGACATTGAATCTGATTGGTCCAGCCTTCAGCTCTGCCGGTCCCCACCGACCTGTCTG